>NC_141554.1:56972794-57124558 GCF_021556685.1 Rattus norvegicus
TCCACAGGGGAAGCACTATTACATTCCCACCGTGATTGCATGGAGAAGGACATTTTATCTTTTTGTTCTTGAGGTAGGATCATACTATATAGCTTAGCTTAGCCTCAACTTTGTGATACTCCAGTTTGAGCCTTCCAAGTGATGAGATTTACAGGTGCAGGGCCACATATCTAGCTTTATACCCAAGCTGAAATATGTACCTTCATCCCCTAAAACCAAGGAATTAGAAATATGACACTTTTATCCTTATATCTCTTATTTGCTTATTTCATTCATTAAACCTGATTTTATCCCTGATTATTTTGTGATTTTATGATTATTCTATGTTTACTCTAAGAGGAAATCATAAAAATGAAGCAAATGCCACATCTAAAACTATCTGTACACTTTTCATTATCTTCATAAGGGAAAGGGACAAACTGAGCATTTTGCTGCTTACTCTGAAGAAGGTTTCTCCATTGCTCATTCACAATAGCAAAACTTCCCTCCTTGCCATTGTTCCAAAACATTAGCTAGTTTCAGTATTTGTATTTTAGTGTACAGATATGTGTTTCAAACATAAAAAATAGTAGGCAAGGCCACACTCTGACTCCTTGGATTTCAGATGACACTGGATGAGAGCAAGTCACTGATTTCAAGATGAAATAACAAAGATAAGTCAGTCAATATCCCCAGCTAGAAAGAATTCTTATTATACCTAAGGCCCATACTTTGAATGGATAGCAATGTCTGCAGGACAAGGCCATGGCTATAAATCTCTAGTGACAGTGTACATATCAGCAATTCATAGCTTGACATTTTTGCATGTCATGAACACATTCTTTGTAACAGTAATACTTCATAGAAATGAGGATCATGTATATGTCAGTGACCCTAGCCTTTGTTACAATGTGGCCTGGGGAATATTTGGCTTCTCTGGAACGAGCTTCAGTGAATACAATTTAGGTCTGGGAGCAAAATAGCCAGCTGTTTTCCAGTTCGACTCTAAATCTAAGTTCTTTTCCATATGATCATACAATTGGCTTTTATTTAATGCCACATGGGAGCTTTCGTTTGAATCCATATTTGTTCAGCACTACTACGGATCAGTCTTAGGACCTTTCCCATGCTACACAAGGGCTCTAACATAGAGCTACATCCCCAGGCTGTTGTGTGCTTCAGTGTCCTTGGAGATAATGACACACACTTTACATGGAAATTATTGTCATTTACCTGAAGTTGTTTACTATCAACAAAATGACAAGAAACCAAAGCAATTGGATTCTGTCACTATGTTTTTCATTCATTGACTTTTGACAATTTTATAAAAAAGAAATAAATGGTTCCTTCCTGGCATGCAAGTGAGATTTTGTAGAAAGGTTTTTAAATATTTTCTTTATAGAGTTTTATTTTATGTATTTTTCCTTTTGGAACTGTAGCTGTTTTGTAGACAATCAACAAATAATAAAGGAAATTAATAATAATGATAGAATAAGGGAAATAAAAGCAAGTTGGTAAACATCAATGGATACCAACCAGAAAAAAACTTAAAGCTTTTAACGGGACAAAAAATAAGCTGCCCTATTAATAATACATCCCACTGTTGTAATGCACTTTGGTCCCCAAGTGTAGCTTCTCTGCCCTGGAACTGTACTGCTGTTCGCTAAGTCCTATAAGGGAGAGTTTTGAGTTACCTGCTCTGGCTAAACTTTAGTCAAATCATATGCAATTATTAAGCAACTCTTGTATACATACCACTCCACCACTCTCATTCATATATATATATATATATATATATATATATATATATATATATGTATATATATATATATATATATATATGTTTGTGTGTGTGTGTGTATGAGAAAATAGTCAGAAGGGCCTCAATGAATGTATTTCTTACTAGATGTCACAATCAATGATTTAAAAATAGCTTTCTAATTTCTTGAAATTCCAGGGAGAGTAGACATCATAGGATAGGTTTATCCTATGCCTGTCCCAACCCTGAATACAATGTCAGTGTTGAAAACCTGCTAAATGTGGCCACCACAGTTATCCCTGAAGTAGAATGCGCTTCATACTTGATAGTCAAAGCAGGTCATGATCGCCCTCTGTGTATAATTGAAACATTGTACGTTAATTAATTTACTGTAGATCCAGTTAATCTTTTATAACTAAAAAGTAGAGGTATAAAAGGAAATAAAATAGACACATATAGCTACCAGAACCTTTATTCTTTTCATTAACATAATGTTGAAAATGCTTGTTAGGGATGCTGGGAAATACCTTTTCCAGTGGATAAGTAAGAGGTGGCTATGGTTTAAACCTAGATGGTTCCCAGAGACTCATATTTGAATGCTTGTTTCCAGTTAGTCCCCTAATTTGGGGAGGGTGGGGAACCTTTAAGTGGAGCCAAGGGAGCAGAAGTAAATCACTAAGTAAATGTCTTTGAATATCCTTTTATCCCTCAGCTCTGGCCAAACCCTTTGCTTCCTGGTCTAACATGTTATAAAGAGCCTCCAATGCATGCGACTGCCAGCATGGAGTAAGGTGTTTTATTGCACCCTTCTCTCCCTGATGGTCTGAAAACTCTGAAACTGTGATCCCAAATAAATCACTACTTCTTTAAGTGATTTCTGTCAGGTATTGTGGCCTCAATGACAAAAATGTAACCACAAGGCCATATAAGTCAATGATGTAACTCTTCTTGTCATTTGTCAATATATTGCATTGATGTATGATTGTCCAAAATCAGAATTGCCTTACTTCCCGTGATCTGAATGTTTGTGTTCCGCCCCCAGAATTCATGTGTTTAAACCTGTGCGATAATCCCAGGAGACAGGGCCTTTGGCAGATGATCAAGACGTGAAGACTCTTTTTTTAAAAAGATGTGAAATAACTGCTTTCCACATTGCAAGGACACTGTAAGAAAGTGCTGTCTCTAAATTAGAAAATCGCCCTCATTAAACACTGAATCTTCTCAAATGTTAATATTGGACTTTCTGGCCACCATAATATGAGGTTTTAAAAAACCTATTCATAAGTAACACAGTGTACATCGCAAAGGCATTATGGACTTTATTCCATATATAAGAGAACCTATTCCAAGTGTAAGCTGTGGGTCTTTTTTCTTGTTTCTAAAGTTTTCTGCAGAAAGCTAAGAATGGTGCTATATGTGTTTGGAATGTAATCTACAGTTAGTTATAGTATAGTACTGTCAGCATCT
Source organism: Rattus norvegicus (assembly GCF_021556685.1). Classification (NCBI taxonomy): domain Eukaryota; kingdom Metazoa; phylum Chordata; class Mammalia; order Rodentia; family Muridae; genus Rattus; species Rattus norvegicus. The sequence continues at coordinate 56,976,000 of NC_141554.1, forward strand.
ATGCCAAATATTCTTTACCTGACTTAAATGCATACAAGTCATCCCTCTGCTGTAGTCATCAGTACTTCTGCATTCAAGCTTCCGGAGAAGTGGGACTTGAAAAATTGTAGGTTTGCATTAACTTCAGGAAACTACCTTTCAAATGAGTGATCTCATACACTTCACTGCACTGATGTTTAATGTTGCTTGGAACTGATGAACATTCCCGGAATGCAAGCTAACTGAATGTGCTATGGAGAAGAGCAGGGCATTTCCTGGCTCTGGGTATTGAAGAAAAAGGCCTAGGCTATGTCATGGACTCCTGTCTCCACCCAGACGGTATCTAAGTAAGCTGACGATATTGTCACAAACAGCAAACATCTCGAGCTTAGAAAATTCTCTCATTTGTTGGGGCCATTCTTATAAGTACATAGAAAAGCATATGAGGGCATTGAACACTTGTGCAGGAAATTCCCTCAACCCCAAGTATTTACCCCTCCTTATATCCTCACATCCGATCTGCTATGGACTGACTTAGGTTATCTTGCTCTTAGTCCCTTTGATGGAAAATAATGAATTGATATAAATGTGTTTGGGATGGATGGAGGCTGACTAATTCATTGTTACCCTAGATTTTAGTCTGAGACATCAGTCTAAAATAATCCCAAATGTAAGCATGTAGCCAAAGATATCTAGTAGGAAATACAAAAGACAGATTCCAACCTTAATTCTAACAATATTCAAGCCTTTCACCTTAAATTGTTCCCATTACCAAAGCAGGGTTTTCGGGCCTTCAGTTTTGTATAAGGTGGCCAATGTGCTACTAAGTCAATGTTGGGACACAAGATTGTTGGGGGTCAAATATAAAATTAATAACCTGAGCAGCAGGACTTACTGCTTTCTCTTATCTTTTTCATTCAGGGTTAGCAAATACCATTAAAATATTTTAGTCAATTATCATGTTTTAATTGTCTTAAATTTTGTAATTGAGAGTCCATGGAGACCTTCAGTACAGGCCACTATTTTCCCTAGCACAATCATATTTGTGACATTTGTTCTGTGCATTACAGAACCCCCAAGAGTTCATAAGATAACTAATAAAGCAGTCTTTGGGTTTTGGCCTCTTTGTGGAGATAAGGGATTTGTTCTCCTGCAGTGCACTGTGAATTTGTGATTAAGATAAGCAATTTCCTGGAGCATACAGAGTTGAAACTCATACTAGTCACACATATAAAATATCACATAATCTGTGCTGGCAGATTTTAAATTAATTACAGACATTGTACCACCACTATTAATCTTAAATTCTAATTGTTCTCCCTTTAGTGTACAAAATATCCCCTTTCAAATTGGTAGCCACCTCCATGGATCAGTAATGAATCTTTATTAGCAGGATGTCTCTTCTTCCTTCCCAAGCTGAAGAGCAGGCTGATCATCAGGGGACCATATAAAACTCCAAATAGCCCAAGCTATACAGAGAGCCAATTAAGTTTTTAAGGATGGACTTCAAGCATTAGTATCTACTACAAGTCCCAAGGATTTCACAGTGCAGCCAGATTGTAGAACGCTTATGCTAAAGGAAGGGGAACCAGGGTAGCTTCATACAAAACAAAAGAAAAGATATTGATAAACAAATATATCTGCAGGGTACATAACATAAATCACAGTCTGCTGACATGAAACTCATCCCATAAGCTTTTGATTATTATGTGAGATGCAAAGAAGTCAGTCACTTCAAATCCCCCAGTTTGGCCCTTATTGAACTGGCAAATGCCAATCATTCTTTGTGCAACTAACCATTTCTTGAGGAAAAGCATTTTTCCATATTGAAACTTGAGAAGTCCGGAGGACAGAATGGAACCAATAGGTAATGTGTCAATTTCTAGGGAATGAGTACTGTACCATGTTGAACTATTAAAATGGCAACTGTTGAATCAAACAATATTCTGCAAGAAAGAAGGTAGTGGGAGTCGGTATGAATAGAGCATATTTAATGGGTGTGCTTTTGTCTCACATATTGATTCAGAAAATAAGTCTGAGAGTTCAAATCAACCCTGTCATTGTCCTTGAAGAAGAAATTGCATGTGGAAATGAGCTAGAGTCTATTGTACTCAGAAATTTGGTTCTAATAGTGCCAAGGCTGTATTCTGAATTTTCTTAAGAAACTTCTTTCAGAATGACAATTAGGGAATATTTATTATTTTGGAAACAGGGGTACACATGTGTGAGAAACTTTTTCCTTGAAATTATTTACTCAGACTCTCAAATTTTTTGTATCATTTTAGGGAGAAAACTATGTTGAAACTCTTATTTGTCTGTGGCACCCAGAATAGTGTCTTGGATATAAGGAGAAAACTTTGTTTTCAAGGGACTGAGACTGTGCGAACACATGCTCATATGTGCATGCGCTCCCATGGCTATGCCAGTGTACTTATCCAATGCATAGTTTTTGCAAAGACTGTAGAAATTCCATAAAACAGCAGCTTCTTAAGTAGTTACTGAATGCCCAGGTTCTCTTATTTTCTTTTATAATATTTGGATGCATTTAGGTGAACGTGCAGCATTTTAATTATATCTGTATCTGATGAACAGGGAAAAATGTAAAAGGGTTTGGAGAGAGATTTAATTTTAGATAGGCAGGATAATTAACAGGATTTGGAAAAACTACTGGAACTTTAATTAAATGTCTCTACATTAATTTAGTCATTTAATTGAAAATGTATTGGGATAGTCCTTACAATTTATCACTCTTGGTCTTTGAGGAAAAAAGATTTTAAATAACAAAGCATTGGTTAACTACTTTTTTATTATTTAGTTAGTTGTCCACCACTTGGCACCTTAATTTTTTTCCCTGTGTGTCTCAGTCTTTTAAAAAGTAATTTGGTTTGTCACTTTGATTTAAAGAGCTGTACATCTGGGGGAAGCCATATTTTGAAACATTGAGCAAATGTTTCTTTTCTCTTATTTCAGACTTTAACCATCAATAAAGTCCTGTTGGAAAGTTTCCCCCCAATATAGTATGGGTTTCCCCTTTGTACTTTGCCAACTTTGCTTTCCTTTTTAAAAGTCATGAATATAGGTGATATATGTAAATTTCAGCAATGGGTTTGACATGGGTGGTCACAATGTTTTCTTAAATTACATAAAGAATTACACAATGAGTGGAGTAGATTTTGGTAGCTCTTAAGATGCTTCAATAAGCAGGCCCAAAGGAGAGTGTTTCTAAGTCAGTTTTCCTTGGTGTTAAAGTTTGTTCTACTGGATTACATGGTTCTCCCCCAATTATCGATAAATTAGTCCCTCCCAATGTTTGTATGACACATAAATTTCACAGGTACATAAAGTTTCCATGACTGCACTTTCACCAAGATTTTTATCATTTTCCTCAGATAATAATATAGCCCTTATTAATTTTTCAAAATTACACAAAAGGAATAATGTGAGATAATGTACAAAAGCTGAAAAGTAAGATTCAAAATGGAAGTACAACTTTATCTTTATTTGGTAAATTTGCTGTGAGGCACACACATGGTGGCTCACAGAAATCCATAACTCCAATTCCAGGATATCTGACACCAACTTTTAAAGTCCACAAGTACCATTCAAACATGTGGTGCACACACACACACACACACACACACACACACACACACACACACACACGTATGTATATATTATATATATATGTTTATATATGCAATATATATAAAAATCTAAAAAATAATTATATATATATGTCTTTTAAAATCTTGTCAACAAATATAGTCCAAGGAACATTAAACACTAGTTGCATTTTAGGTAACAACCAGCTCAGTATTAACTAATTCTTATCCAGTATATCAGTATAGTCTAGTATAGCTTGCTATAGAATGAAATGTGGTATTTTATTCTACTGGTGGAAGGAACCAATGTTTCATTGTAGTGTTCACTAGTTAAATTACATGTGAAGTATTAGACTCACTTATGTGTATCACATTTAAGAAATGACTTGACCAAAGTATGAATGCATACATCTGTTCAAGGGCAACCAAGAAGAAGGGAATATGGATGGTTGTACTAGGACTATTCTTTAAAAACACAGAATATTCATTGGGAAGAACATTTGAGATGTAAGACAGCATCATCCTGCATTTGAATAGGGTGAATGTCTTAAGAGGATGAACATAGTATTGTGTGAATAAAAGAGCAAATGTAAGTCTAAGCAATGAGCAGGAACATTTGGGTTGTCCTTAGGGGCAATTGATTTCTTTATAAATTTGTATCATGTTTAGTTTGGCTGATCATCTAACAGAATGCATATATTGCTAGGTTAAAATTGATAAAAGAATGTTTTTCCTCTAGAAGTACATAGACCATGTCTTCTTTGATGATTTTGTCTCATAAAGTCTGACATCTTCTATTATCATGTTGCACCAACATGGTGGCCTCAGATTCTTACTGTTGCTCTGTGGACCAACATGCTTGCTATTTTTTTTTCTTTTTTCCTCATCAAATCTGATTTCTTACAAATAGAAAGATTTAGGGCAAAAAAGGCAATTGCAAAAATCTCAGTATATTAATAAATATATTTTACCCAACTAAAAATCGTAGGTTCTACCACTGTGGAAGAAACAGCAAAAATACAAAAACAACCAATAATAATTGTCCCAGTGATGTTTTTGAAAGTGTTATTAATTACCTGAGAATGTAGAGGAGATGAATCTGGAATCCTATCTATTCTTATGAGTCTGTGTTTCTTAGAACATTTCAAAAATCTCCATTATCTATGAAGAAAAGTGGTTTTCATGGTTTTTTGGAAGGCTTTGGAAGTAAGTTTTCTTGTGACTTTAAAGACCTGTGTGTGTGTGTGTGTGTGTGTGTGTGTGTGTGTGTGTGTATGTGTGTGTGTGTGTGTGTGTGTACAGGCTCACATGAGTTATTTTACATGGTTGCCATAGAAACTGCATTTTTTTAAACCAACATTCCTCCTATTTTGTACCTTGGAACACAAAGATGCTAGTAATAACGTTTAGAAAACTTTACAAAAATATGTGTGCAAAATACAACCCAGACTGAGAAAGCCTAATGGTTGCTTTAACTCAATGAAATACCAATGGCTTGGGAGCATTATTCTTTACCATGTTTCTACTGTACCTGGGGGGTTTATTTTAACCTGTGGACATTTGTAACCTAAGAAAGATCTATACTATAAAGAAGGCAATAAGCATTGTAAGTGAGAAAAATGATTTCATCTAAATGAATATAACCTTTTTTTTCTGCCATAGTAATGCTGTATTTCCTAGTTGACATTCTCATTACCTGTCAGTAGAAACAGAGTTACTAACTTGATAACATTTGCTTTATGAACCTGATTACTCAAAACACTCAAGATGTTGTATAGATCAAATCAAAAGAGGCCCAAGCTATCCAGCCTTCCTTCTATTTCATTACAACTGGAAGAGAACAATACAAGGTTTGGGGTTTGGGGTGTTTTTAAGATGAGGTCTGAGAGATAGTTTAGTGGGTAAAAGTGCTTGCTGCAAAAGCATAAATGCCCAAGTTCAAATCCCCAACACCATATAAGAACCAGAAATAGTGACATATGCCTGTAACCAGAGTGCTGGGGACTGGAATCAAGCATATTCTTGGGCTTAATAGTCAGACAGACAATCTAGTTGAAACAACGAGTTCCAGGTTTACTGACAGACACTGGCTTAAAAGATATGAACTGTCACACTGACAAGACTTTGCTGACAATCCTAATAACCTGAATTTTCCAGCATGACAGATAGATACAGCTAACTCTAAAACATTGTTCTCTAACATGCACATATGTACTGTGACTTTCCTTCCCTTACCACAATCAATAAATAAAAGTTAAAAAAATAAATTAGGGCTGAAGAGATGGCTCAGCAGTTCAGAGCACTGACTGCTTGTCCAGAGATCCTGAGTTCAATTCCCAGCAAACACATGGTAGCTCACAACCATCTGTAATGAGATCCGATAAACTCTTCTGATGTGTGTCTGAAGATAGCTACAGTGTACTCATATAAATAAAAATAAATAAAAAATTTTAAAAGCATGTGCCAACATTTCTGTCCTTTAAAAATGTAGAGTATACTAGACAAATATGTTCAAGGTCAGTGACTTCCATAAGCATTGTTAGTACATAAATGCATACACACATACATGCATGAACACGCACACACAAACGAGAGAGAGAGACAGAGACAGAGACAGAGAAACAGAGAGAGCAAGAGACTGACAGAGACAGATGGTTGACAAGCCACAAGATGTACAAACTAAAATTCATGAAAACTCTTCCTAAACATGTGAAAATACGACGGTAGAATGGAAATAATACTGCAAATATTAAACTTCTGCTTTGGAAAATGGAGAACATTTTTACATCTAGCTCTATTACTTCTCCCTGTGGAGCTGTTCTAAGCACAAAGTTTCCATTACATAATGAACAGCATCTTAAATATTGTACAAGTGCCTCCTGCTAGAAGTATAATGCAGCAGACTGAGCTTCTCAAGAATCATTTATAAGAAACCTACTGATTGCCATTTCTGTAGTAAAAGAGAGAGTGATACATGCACGTTTGAGGACTACAGCAGCATGCATGGTTGATATCCACAACTAAAGCGTAGTACCATGATACCAAATATGTTACAATTTGAATGTTAATTTTTTGAGACAGGGTCTAGGTTTGTAGTATACACTGATGTCAAATTCATAGTCCTCCACCCTCAGCTTCCAATTGGCAAAGATAATAGACATATTGAAGTAACCACATCCAACTTCTGGATGTGTTTAAGAGTTAAAATTAGACTGTTTCCTCCTCAAGTTATTTTTGGTCATGGAGTTATATCGCAGCAATAGAAACCTAACTAAGGCAGATGGCATACAAATTAGTAGGTTTCATTATGACATTTTCATACATATATTATTCTATTTTGCTTCCATTTATATTCTAAGGCCATTTTTTAGCATTTCCCCCCTTCTTCTCTCTCGTCCCTTTCTCCAAACTAGCCCCTCTTCTGGTTTCTTGCTAGACACATTGTGTGTACGTAGACTATAAATATAAGAGAAAACATTGTATTTTTCTCCTCTAATGCCTTTAAATAGTTCTCATCCATCCATTCAGACTACCTTCTGCCTGTTCTGCTTTTGTGTTATATTAGATGCCACTTTTAAAACAGTTTAAGAACTTTTGATCATTCAGTATCAAGATACACTTAAATTGAATGAAAGATCAGAAAATGTAACTTTGCAATTCTAGTTCAACAACTCTGGACCCATTATCCCTTTTGTTGACTTCAGGGAGAGAATCTATTGTATATGTATAGAATACTTCTATGTTTATATTGGTTGTATTTGGATAAAAGGCTCTATCAAATATTTCAGTAGTTATTTCTGATATTTTGCACATATATGGTACTTTAGAGTTGACTAAGTATATTACATTGTAATTTTACCTAATTGTCAAAGTAATTTGAGAAACTAGTAAACCATAGCAAGACCAATTCCCAGTTACTAAAATCCCCTTAACAGAGCTCACGTGGTTGTGTTGAGGTGTTAATGTAACTAGTTATGATTTACAGGGAATGAAATAATTTGATTAATCAAAATTGTCACACTGCCACATGTGATTTGAGCATCTTGAAGAAGGGATCACATAACACCTGGAATCTTGAAGCAGACATTGGAATCCTTTAAGGAAACAAAACTGAACCAAACAATTCAATAACTTTCTATGGTTATCGAATGGTAACATTCAGAAATTAAATCAAAAGTCTAAGAAGAATTATTATTGCAAAGTTTCAGGATTTGTTTTGCAGTAAGGAAAGGGTATTAAGAAAGCTGATAAACAACTTCAGCAAAATGGCTGGATATAAAGTTAACTAAAAAAAAATCAGTAGTTTTCCTTTATACAAATGATAGATGGGCTAAGAAAAAATTAGGGAAACAACACCCTTTACAATAGTCACACATAATATAAAATATCTTGGGGTAACTCTAACTAAGCAAATGAAAGATCTGTATGACAATATCTTCAAGTCTCTCAAGAAAGAAATTGAAGACCTCAGAAAATTGAGAGATCTCCCATGCTCATGGATTGGTAGAATTAACATAGTAAAAGCGGCCATCCTACCAAAAACAGTCTACAGATTCAACTCAATCCCCATCAAAACCCCATTGAAATTCTTCAAAGACATGGAAAGAGCAATTCTCAAATTCATCTGGAAAAGTGCAAAGCTCAGAATAGTGGAAACAATCCTTAACAATAAAAGAATCACCATCCCTGTCCTCAAGCTATATTACAGAGCAATAGTGATTAAAAACTGCATGGTATTGGTACAGAGACAGGCAGATACATCAATGAAATAGAATTGAAGACCCAGAAAACACACACACACACACACACACACACACACACACACACACACACACACACACACACACACTTACAGACACCTGATCTTTGACAATGAAGCTAAAAATATACAATGGTTAAAAAAAAAAGAAAGCATCTTCAATAAATGGTGCTGGTATAAATGGTAATCTGTATGTAGAAAAATGAAAATAGATCCAAATTTGTCACATTTCACAAAGCTCAAGTCCAAGTGGATCAAGGACCTCAACATAAAACCAGATGTACTCAATCTAATAGAAGAGAAAGTGGGAAAGAGTCTGGAACTCATTGGCACGGGGGGAATTTCCTAAATAGAACTCTGGTGGCTCAGGCTCTAAGATCAAGAATTGATAAATGGGTCCTCATTAAACTGGAAAGCTTCTGTAAGGCAAAGGAAATAGTCAATAGGACAAATTGACAACCTACAGATTGGGAAAAAGTCTTCACTAAACCTACATCTGATAGAGGGTTCACATCCAAAATACATAACGAACTCAAGAAGTTAAACACGAAGAAACTAAACAACCCAACCAAAAAATGGGATATAGAACTAAACAGAGAATTCACAACGGAGGAATTTTGAATGACTGAGAAGCACGTAAAAATGTATTCAAAGTCTTAAGTCATCAAGGAAATGCAAATCAAAATGACCCTGATAGTCCACCTTATACCAATCAGAATGGTTTACACCTTTAGTCCTAGTAATTTCAGTTCTGAGAATGGTTTGTAAGGTAACAAGCAGAGCTCCCTGAAAGTACTTAAGTGCACAAAGAAATGGCAATAAATCAAAGGTTCAAGACAGGAGTCAAAGTAAATGGTTACACAGCACAAATGCTGTACATTACAATCAACTAACAAAACACAACATAGCAAAAATATCGGAAATGTTAGGCTACTCATATGTATAAAAGTTTCTGTGCTGAACAAACAGAAGTTTGATCCCAAACTGGTAATATATGGATGCATAGAGATGTATGAGGCTCTTTGTTTTTGTTTTATTCTGTTGTTGTTGTTGTTGTTGTTGTTGTTGTTTTAAAGACAAGGTTTCAGTGAGGGAGGAAGGAGATAAGTGGAAAGAATGCGCTATGAATATGACTAGAATTCATTATATAAGTGTGTAAAACAGTCAAACAAAAAATTTTTGAGTTTTTAAAAAAAGTCAAAAAAATCTCAGGTGACATCACATTTTGGTGATTATGTGGAGAAAGAGGAACACTCCTTCATTGCTGGTGGGATTAGAGTCTGGTAAAAACCACTCTGTAAATTAATCTGGAGGTTCCTCAGAAAATTAGAAATAGATCTACCTGAAGACTCAGCTATACCACTCTTGTACATAAGCCCAAAAGATGCCTCACCACAGGGGCACATGTTCCACTATGTTCATAGTGGCCTTGTTTGTGATAGGCAGAAGCTGGAAACAACCCAGATGTCCCACAATAGAAGAATGGATGCAGAAACTGTGGGTCATTTACACAATGGAATACTACATAGCTGCTAAGAAAGAGGACATCCTGTGTTTTGCAGACACATGGGTGGAACTAGAAAATATCATGTTGAGTGACATAACTCAGACCCAAAAGGACATGCATGCTATGTACTCACTAATAAGTGGATATTAGCCCAAAAGTGTACAGAATACCCAAGACACAACCCACCATTCTCAAGATTAACAAGCAGAAGGACCCAAGTGAGGATGCCTCGGTCCCACTTGGAAGGGAGAAGAAAGCAATCACAGGAGTTGGGGAAGGGACCTGGGTGGAAAAGAGGGAGAGGAAGAGGGGAACATAATCAGGTACTGTAGGGGAATAGGACTGAAGCCCTGGGGGCCAGCAGAAAGAATGGAAACAGGCAATCTAGGCAGGTACAATGTAGGGGACCCTCCAGAATGTTCCAGAGACCTGGGAGGTGAGAGATTCTCAGGACTCAAAGGAAGGGACCTTAGATGAAATGTCCTACAGTGGGGAATGGGAACTTGTAGAGCCTACCTCCAGCAGAAAGACAGGACATCAAGTGAGGGATGGGGTTGTCATTCCACAGTCAGAAACTGACACAGAATTGTTTTTGTCTGAAAGAACTGGAGAAGACACTAGGAAAAAGAAGGTCCAATGACAGGCCCAAAGTGGGATGCAACTCAGGGGGAGACCCCAAGGCCTGACACTATTACTGATGCTATGGTGTGCTTACAAACAAGGTCCTATCGTGACTGTCCTCCAACTGGCCCAACAAGCAGCTCAAAGAGTCAGATGTAGATATTTACATCCAACCAATGGACAGAAGGTGGGGGGACCCCTGTGGTTGAATTAGGGAATAGCTGGAAGAAAGTGAGGAGGAAGACCAGCAGTCTCAACTAACCTGGACCGCTGAGATCTCTGAGACACTGAGCCACTAACCAGGCAGCATACACCAGCTGAGATGAGACCCCAACACATATATAGCAGAGGACTGCTTGGTCTGGGTTCAGTCAGAGAAGACTAGCCCTTGAGATATTGGAGACCCAGAGAGTGGGGAGGTCTGGTGGGGTGGGTATGTGAGTGGGGGCATCCTCTTGGAGACAGGGAAGGGGAGAAGGTGTGGGATTTGGGAGAGTGAGAGGGTGGACGAGGATAGGGATAAAGTCTGGAGTGTAAAAAAATAAAGAATAAATTAAGAAAAATTGGAGAAAAAAAGAAAGTAGTCCTCCAAAATTATTTGTGATTTTTTGCACCACCCTCATGTTTACTGAGATCATTAATATTCATTGTCAGCGTAACTGCATTTAGACCTCTGGGTATGTTTATGATGGCATTTCCAGAGAGATCTAAGTGGAATTTGAAGACTCACACTAAGTCTTTACAGGCAGGTCCCATGAAGTGAGGTCCTAGACTCAATAGAAAGGAGGAAGTAAGCTGAACACCACAATTCATCTCTCTCTGTGCCCACAGTCATATGGGCACAATGTTACCCACCACCCCATACTCCTGGTGCCATGCTTTGCCTGCTCTAATGGACCATGCCCTCAAACTCTGAGCCAGAATACCATTTTCCTCTGTGCAGTTTTTGTCAGGGATTCTGTCACAGTAATGAACAGACTAACTAACGTAGTTACCTAGCTGACAACGTGAACACGATGCCACATATGATACCATGTAGGGCACAGTATTTCCTCTGTTATATACCTGACTATGACCAAACTTCTTAATAAATAACTATCTTGGCTAATGAAGATACAATGTAAAAGATCAGGGCTGGATTCCTGTTCTTTCCCAGAAAAATAATTCCCAAGCTTATATTTTAAGGTTGACTCTTCATTTAAGAACAGCAAGGGGGGCTGGAGAGATGGCTTAGTGGTTAAGAGCACTGACTGCTCTTCCAGGGGTCCTGAGTTCAATTCCCAGCAACCACATGGTGGCTCACAACCATCTGTAATGGGATCTGATGCCCTCTTCTGGTGTGTCTGAAGACAGCTACAGTGTACTTATATATAACAAATAAATAAATCCTAAGAAAAAGAACAGCAAGTTATACTATCACTGGTAAAAAGAAGGATATTAGAATACCTTTGGTGGTGATTGTTTCATTATATTTGGTATTATCCTATTTTTAAATTTAACAACATTCTTTTGGATCTGTCTGCTGGTAAACTGTTTTGTGCATAGCAGTAATGTTAAGAGGAAATTGGGAGTCATGGAACTACTGGCAAATCTGTTCTTTAGTTCAATAAAATTACACTGTAAAAGAAACTACATATTGAGTGTTAATAAAATAATAAGATGAAGGATCATAGGAAAATTTAATTGAAACTTAAGGTAGTTTGCCTTTAAATATTCAAAAGATAACTTTGGGTTGTAACAGCACAGTATAAAATGAAGTATTATTTGTATTTCAACATTTGTGGAATTCTAGGACCGCAGCGTCATGATTTTTGTGTTGGTATTAGTAATTAAAACCTATAGTAAACCATCTACAGATTCTACATTTCTTGAATTAAAAGGCTTCAAATATCATTTTGTAATGCATATGGGAAAAATAGCATTTTGTAATGCACATAGGGTGTCCACAGAGGGCAATAGAGGGCGCTAGATCCCCTGGAGCTGGAGTTACATGGAATGTGGATGCACAAAACGTGTACTGCAGTCCTCTGCAAGAGCCGCAATCACATTTAGATATTGAGCCGTCTTTCCAGCCTGGGAACAAATTTTAAATATAGATTGATACCACATCCCAATTTTCTAAATGTTTTCTAGTTGTTTCTTAGTAATCTGAACCTGTTTAGTCTATGTCTTTTCTGTTTTACATAGCTGTGGGTGGTTTTATACAAGCTCAGGGAAGGTGGTTCTTTAAAAGCTAAGAAGTTTTTTTTTTCTTATTACATTTCTTTTTTTTTTTTATTAACTTGAGTATTTCTTATATACATTTCAAGTGTTATTCCCTTTCCCGGTTTCCGGGCAAACATCCCCCTCCCCCCTCCCCTTCCTTATGAGTGTTCCCCTCCTAACCCTCCCCCCATTGCCGCCCTCCCCCCATAGTCTAGTTCACTGGGGGTTCAGTCTTAGCAGGACCCAGGGCTTCCCCTTCCACTGGTGCTCTTACTAGGATATTCATTGCTACCTATGGGGTCAGAGTCCAGGGTCAGTCCATGTATAGTATTTAGGTAGTGGCTTAGTCCCTGGAAGCTCTGGTTGCTTGACATTGTTGTACTTTTGGGGTCTCGAGCCCCTTCAAGCTCTTCCAGTTCTTTCTCTGATTCCTTCAACGGGGGACCTATTCTCAGTTCAGTGGTTTGCTGCTGGCATTCGCCTCTGTATTTGCTGTATTCTGGCTGTGTCTCTCAGGAGCGATTCTACATCCGGCTCCTGTCGGTCTGCACTTCTTTGCTTCATCCATCTTGTCTAATTGGGTGGCTGTATATGTATGGGCCACATGTGGGGCAGGCTCTGAATGGGTGTTCCTTCAGTCTCTGCTTTAATCTTTGCCTCTCCCTTCCCTGCCAAGGGTATTCTTTTTCCTCATTTAAAGAAGGAGTGAAGCATTCACATTTTGATCATCCGTCTTGAGTTTCGTTTGTTCTAGGCATCTAGGGTAATTCAAGCATTTGGGCTAATAGCCACTTATCAATGAGTGCATACCATGTATGTCTTTCTGTGATTGGGTTAGCTCACTCAGGATGATATTTTCCAGTTCCAACCATTTGCCTACGAATTTCATAAACTCGTTGTTTTTGATAGCTGAGTAATATTCCATTGTGTAGATGTACCACATTTTCTGTATCCATTCCTCTGTTGAAGGGCATCTGGGTTCTTTCCATTTTCTGGCTATTATAAATAAGGCTGCGATGAACATAGTGGAGCACGTGTCTCTTTTGTATGTTGAGGAATCTTTTGGGTATATGCCCAAGAGAGGTATAGCTGGATCCTCAGGCAGTTCAATGTCCAATTTTCTGAGGAACCTCCAGACTGATTTCCAGAATGGTTTTACCAGTCTGCAATCCCACCAACAATGGAGGAGTGTTCCTCTTTCTCCACATCCTCGCCAGCATCTGCTGTCACCTGAGTTTTTGATCTTAGCCATTCTCACTGGTGTGAGGTGAAATCTCAGGGTTGTTTTGATTTGCATTTCCCTTATGACTAAAGATGTTGAACATTTCTTTAGGTGTTTCTCAGCCATTCGGCATTCCTCAGCTGTGAATTCTTTGTTTAGCTCTGAACCCCATTTTTAATAGGGTTATTTGTTTCCCTGCGGTCTAACTTCTTGAGTTCTTTGTATATTTTGGATATAAGGCCTCTATCTGTTGTAGGATTGGTAAAGATCTTTTCCCAATCTGTTGGTTGCTGTTTTGTCCTAACCACAGTGTCCTTTGCCTTACAGAAGCTTTGCAGTTTTATGAGATCCCATTTGTCGATTCTTGATCTTAGAGCATAAGCCATTGGTGTTTTGTTCAGGAAATTTTTTTCAGTGCCCATGTGTTCCAGATGCTTCCCTAGTTTTTCTTCTATTAGTTTGAGTGTGTCTGGTTTGATGTGGAGGTCCTTGATCCACTTGGACTTAAAAAAGCTAAGAAGTTTTAAACTATTTTCTACTACCTTTAATGGAGTAGGTGATTCCAGTAAAGGGGGATGCTCAGAAATGCTCATTGGAAACCGCCATGTGTATTTAGCAAGGCACCAATTTTCAGTCAGTGTTTGCTCAGATACCAATTTCTTTTCATTTTGAGTCTTCAATGCATCCCTGATTGATCATGGCCTATGCCTGACTTCTATGTGTCTGTCTCACAGTACTGATTATTTATAACACTTTGAATATCACTCCTACTTATAGACATTAATTTTCTCATCCTGTGGTATTATTATAATTATGGTTTATCTCTTAAGCACAACTGAAGTGTTGGTTTAAATCAGTACATCTCTCAGCAGTCAATGCTTCCCAGAACTCTCAGGGTTTCTAAGTGTGATGGCCATTCTTCCAGGAATAGTGCCGACTCTCTCCAGTAGCATGCATTTCTTTCTAATTGACATTATTTCACACTCTCCATTTTCTTTACTATGGAAAAGTGTAATTTCATTGGTACTTTGCCAAGGATCCTGCTCTGTTCATAATAATGTTCTGCTCCTACTCTCTACATTGAGAAATGTCTATTCCATGCATCCGTTACATAAATGGCAATTTGAAAGCACTTTACCACAGCTGGATGTTTTTTCTTGATTCTTTTCTTGATATCATTTGTCCGGATTTTTCCTTTCTGTTTCTTTGTACGTGTGTGTCTCCTTTCTTCCGGTATGCATGGTTCCTTTTGCGTTTTCTGCATTTAAATGTAAATGGATGACTACACCTTTTATTTGACTTCATCCCTCAACCATGATGGAATTCCAGATTTTGGATTTTGTTACCGCTTGAACCTGATGTCTAACTTGACCATCCAAATGCATTTTGTAATTCTCAGATAGTCACCCTCCCGGTGACTGATTTTTCCAATCTCTTCAAGACATCTGTGCAGTGTTATGGATTATATCGACCACACTTTGTTTGTGTTCAAATTTGCAGAATGTAATTCACAGAATATATATTGAGTAATAAATAAATGCATCTATATGGTCGATGGAGGTAGAGAGAAGATTTGTATTGTTATGCAGCAGGTGCCTGGACAAATGAAGTGTAGAGAAAAGAAGCTTGCCATGTCAGAGCTGTGACTAGAAAACACAGAAACTCTGGAACTTTTATAAATTTGTATCTTCCCAATTCAGCCACATATAAGAAATGAAAAACTGAAATATTATATAGAGACGCCTTAAATTTTATACCATACTGATGTGTTGCTTTGCTTAAGCATACAGCTTTGAGATTTCTATACTCTGTATATTTTTCCATATAACCATCTGAGCCTTTTTCTCCTTGGAGTTACTTTAGACACTGGAGAGAGGACTGTCTACATATGTCAAGAAAGAAATGGGGCAATAGAAAAGGAAAGAGGCAAAGAGAGAGAGAGAGAGAGAGAGAGAGAGAGAGAGAGAGAGAGAGAGAGAGAGAGAGAGAAAGAAATCTGCTGTTATAGTATTCAAAATCCTTATCTGGCATATGAAATAAAAATAAGCTATTTTAGGTATGAATGTAAACAATGATTCAAAAAAGAATTTTCAGAAATGCAAAGATGGATGTAATCACAAAAGATGTTGTCACTCATAATATCTTCTACCATATGAATAGATTTCGGTGACTTCTCTTTTTCTCAGAATTGTACTTGATGTGTGTGTGTGTGTGTGTGTGTGTGTGTGTGTGTGTGTGTGTGTGCGCGCGCGCGCACGTGTACTTAAAGACTTGCTTTCCTTTTCTTACCCAGTATTGGGAAGCACACCATTTGCATTTGCTAAATGCTTAACAAAGAAGTTCCTTGATATCTAACTTGGAGTTTCTCATTTTGAATGAATTGATGTAGGCAGGTTTTATGCATAAAATTGGGGTTTAGTTTTGTATTGTTCCTATTTCAACACTCTACATTTTGTAGCATAAATGATCTACATATAAACTTTTTTTCATTGTGTGCTTGATTTTATTTTTACTATGTTTGAATATTAGTTGGTGCCATAATCGACTTCATATTTGACCACTGGCCAGTATGGGGCAAGATGTTTTTTGAAGTCCTACCTAGCCCATCTAGCTTTTCATCTACCCCACTTAAAGGAGATGGAGTCCTCCTCTGTCACTTGGTTGTATATAGATCATGTTTTCTTGCAGCGATGTTGGCGGGGTTTCACTGGCCTTCCCCTCTTGGCTTTTGATGCAGTGCTCTTAGTTCTGGAAGGAGCCTTTCTCTCCGAAGTGCCTTGAGTCTGGTCACTTTTTGACTTTTCCACCTTCTTAGCCTTCTTTACAGGACGGCTGGAAACCTGGAAAGACCACAGAGAGAAAACAGAAAGGCTTAGGTTTTGAAGAATAAGATGGAGGAGAGACAGAAGGAGGAATTTAATAGAAAATGAAGCAGTCAGGTTAGGGGTGTGTGTGTGTGTGTGTGTGTGTGTGTGTGTGTGTGTGTGTGTGTGTGTGTGTGTGTGTGTCCCTATGTGCTAGGCAGGTGAGGGCTCAAGAGAAGATATGAGGGTAGGATTCAAGGGCAAAAACAGAAAAAAAAAACCTTGCATAGCTCACCATGGATTTCTTCTTCAGTTCAGTGCAGACTTTCCTCTTTGTAGGATTGCTATTTATCCTGCCATGGGAATCTGGACTGCTTTGTTCGTCTTCTCCATTAGGAGCAGGCAGCTTAGTAGCTGCCTTCCACATGGTAGCGACTCTGAGGAATGTACCTTAGCCTTCCTAAACTGGCATATACATACCCTCCGCAGACAATGACTGACCACACCCTACATTATTACATAAGCAAGCCCAGGAGGGAGAGGTCATTTTTTCCTTAGATATTTTTTATTTGAATTTCAAATGTTACCCCATCCTGATTTCCCATCCTTAAACCACCATCCCATTCCCTTCTGCCTTCTTCTATGAGGGTGTCCACCACAGAACCTCCAACTCCTACCCACTTTGCTGCTCAGACATTTCCCAACACTGGGCATCAAGCCACAGCAGGAGGGCTTTTCCTCCCATTGGTGCCCAAGAAGGCCATTCTCTGCTACATATGCAGTTGGAGCCATGGATCTGTCCATGTGTAGTCTTTGGGTGGTGGTTTAGTCCCTGGAAGCTCTGGATGGTTGGTATTGTTATTCTTATGGGATTGCAAACCCCTTCAGCTCCTTCAATCCTTTCTAACTCCTCCAATAGGGACATGTTCTCAGTTCAATGGTTGGCTGCAAGCATCCGCCTCTGTAATTTGCCATGCTCTGGCAGAGCCTCTCAGGAGACAGCTATATCAGGCTACTGTCAGCATGCAGTTCTTAGCATCAGCAATTTTGCTGGTCTGGATCCCTAGGTGGGGCAGGCTCTGAATGGCCATTCCTTCAGTCTCTGCTCCAAACTTTGTCTCTCTATTTTCTCCTATTAATATTTTGTTCTGCCTTTAAAGAAGGACTGAAACATCCTCACATTGGTTGCCCTTCTTCTAGGGCTTCATGTGCTCTATGGATTGTATCTTGGATATTTCAAACTTTTGGAATATATCTACTTATCAGTGAGTGCATACCATGTGTGTGTTTTTTGTGATTGGGTTACCTCACTCAGGATGATATTTTCTGGTTCCATCCATTTGTCTATGAACTCCATGAAGTCATTGTTTTTAATAGCTGAGTAGTACTACATTGTATAAATGTACCACATTTTTCTGGATCCACTCCTCTATTGAAGGAAATTTGGGATCTTTCAAGATTCTGGCTATTATAAATAAGGCTATTATGAACATAGTGGAGCATGTGTCTTTGACATATGTTGGAGCATCATTTGAGTATATGCTCAGGAGTGTTATAGCTTGGTCCTCAGGTAGTATTATGTCAAATTTTCAGATGAACTTCTGGACTGATTTCCAGAGAGGTTGTACCAGTCTGCAATCCCACCAACAGTGGAGGAGTGTTCCTTTTTCTCCACATCCTCGCCAATATCTGTTGTCACCTGAGTTTTTTATCTTAACCATTCTGACTGGTGTGAGGTGGAATCTCAGGGTTATTTTGATTTGCATTTTACTGATGACTAAAGATGTTGAAGATTTCTTTAGGTACTTCTCAGATATTCGATAGTCCTCAGCTGAGAATTCTTTGTTTAGCTCTGTACCCCATTTTTAATAGAGTTATTTGATTCTCTGGAGTCTAGAGTTCTTTTTATATATTTTATATTAGCACTCTATCTGAGGTATGATTGGTAAAGATTTTTTCCCAATCTGTTGGTTGCCAGTTTTTGTCCTAATGACAGTGTCCTTTGCCTTACAGAAGTTTTGTAATTTTATGAGCTTTGTAATTTTTTTGATTCTTTATGTTAGAGCATAAGCCACTGGTGTTCTGTTCAAGAAATTTTCCTCAGTGTCCATGTGTTCGAGATGCTGCCCCACTTTTTCTTCTATTAGTTTGAGTGTATCTGGTTTGATGTGGAGGTCCTTGATCCACTTGGACTTAAGCTTTGTACAGGGTGATAAGCATGGATCGATCTGCATTCTTCTACATGCTGACCTCTAGTTGAACCAGCAACATTTGCTGAAAATGCTGTTTGTCAAAGATCAAGTGCCCATAGGTGTGTGGGTTCATTTCTGGGTCTTCAGTTTTGTTCCACGGATCTCTCTGCCTGTTTCTGTACCAATACCATACAGTTTTATGACTATTGCTCTGTAATACAGGTTGAGGTCAGGAATTGTGATTCTCCCAGCAGTTCTTTTATTGTTGAGGATAGTTTTCGCTATCCTGGATTTTTTGTTATTCCAAAGGAATTTACAAATTGCTCTTTCTAACTCTGTGAAAAATTGAGTTGGAAATTTGATGGGGATTGCATTAAATCTGTAGATTACTTTTGGCAAGATAGCCCTTTTTACAATATTAATCCTGCCAATCCATGAGCATGGGAGATCTTTGCATCTTCTGAGATCTTCTTCAATATCTTTCTTCAGAAATGTGAAATTCTTGTCATACAGATCTTTCACTTGCTTGGTTAGAGCCACACCAAAGCATTTTATATAATTTGTAACTATTTTGAAGGGTGTCATTTCCCTAATTTCTTTCTCAGCCTGTTTATCCTTTGAGTAGAGGAAGGCTACTGATATGTTTGTGTTAATTTTATACCCCAACACTTTGCTGAAGTTGTTTATCAGGCTTAGGAATTCTCTGGTGGAACTTTTGGGATCACTTAAGTATACTATCATATCATCTGCAAATAGTGATATTTTAACACATTCCTTTCCAATTTGTAACCCTTTGACCTTGTTTTGCTGTCTGATTGCTCTGGCTAGGACTTTGAATACTATATTGAATAGGTAGGAAGAAAGTGGGTAGCTTTGTTTAGTCCCTGATTTTAGTGGGATTGCTTCAAGTTTCTCTCCATTTAGTTTGATGTTGGCTACTGGTTTGCTGTATATTGCTCTTACTATGTTATGTATGGTCCTTGAATTCATGATCTTTCCAAGACTTTTAACATGAAGGGGTGTTGAATTTTGTCAAATACTTTCTCAGCTTCTAATGAGATGATCATTTGATTGTTTTCTTTGAGTTTCTTTATATAGTGGATTACATTGATGGATTTCCATATATTGAACCATCCCAGCATTCCTGGGATGAAGTCTACTTGATCATGATGGATGATTGTTTTGATGTTTTCTTAGATTCAGTTTGCAAGAATTTTATTAAATATTTTTGTATCGACATTCATAAGGGAAATTGGTCTGAAGTTGTTGTGGAAAAATCAAATAACGCTTCTTTTATCCCACACTAGTGCTGGCATTGTAGGTCCACATGAGGTCTGTGGGTATTTTCATCTCAGTCACCATAGCATCTTATCTGCTGGGCTTCATCCCATACCACACTGCTAATGGCTACTCTCTGAGCCTGGCAACAATCTCTTTACCCATCTAGTTCCCAAGGCAGATTGCCACCAAGCCAGACATACCTTATATAGATAGATGGTTTTCAAAAACGTCAGAAATCCACAGACTATGACATTTAAAGTTATATATCTTTGTTGACACATATCTGCTCTTAACCTTTCCCCTTTGGTAGATTAAACGAAGAAATTGAACATCTCTACCTCCAGGTGAGGTAATACTTTGTGGCTAGGCAGTCACTGGACAGAAACTGCCTATTTCATCTACAAACTAATACAGTCCAAAAAGGAACACTTTATGCAGAATAGTTGACTGATAATCTTTGCCAAGCCAGAATTATCAGCCCTTTGAGATTTCTACATTTCAAGAGTCTGTTAGTTGATTTTGGGCCAGAAGGCTGAAGACTTGCATTCACATGTTGCTAACAGAGGACTGCACTAGTGGAGATTTGTCTCTACAACCTCTCAGTTCTGGAAGCCATGTTAGACTTCCTATGTTTATAGATTCTGTTTATAGATTCCTATGTTCATAGATTTCTGATGGAATTGAAGACTGATTATAGTCTCAGCCTACTCAGGCTGTTTAACTTTGAAAATACATATTTAATTAGATAGTTATCAGATAGCATACAAGCTAGCCAGGATAGATTATAAATTTTAACCCTTTCTTAAGCTATAATCAATAACTAAATAGTCTGTTTAACTGATAAAATGTTAGATTGGGTGTTAGGTATATTTTATGCTGGGTGTTAGGTATATTTTATTCTTTTAAATTACAAAATATCTGGGGCTTAGTGAGATTTAAGGAATTGGGTTCTGATGATGCTAAGTGCCCTTGTTTTGTGTTCCTTGGATACTTGACCCTGACTGTTGCCATCTGCTTATCCCTGGTGTTAGCTGGTCTTGCTGTCTCTGACAGTGACTTGACCCTCCTGTAAGCCTGTGTGTCAGCACTCCTGGAGTCTGACTTTCTCCTAGAGGGATCTGGGTACTGAGAGCTATGGCACCAGGTCAGCTCTGGGCACGGGTGGAAACCAGAAGGATCCTGTCCCAGACTGCTTCTAGATTCCTGTGTCCAGACGGCTCCAGACGGGTTCCTCTTGGGCCAGGAATGTGAGTAGAAGTGGTGGTCTCACCTGAGGTTTCAGAACTTTCTGCGCTTCTGAAAGTACTTCTCTCTCCCCATGGGATCTGGGTAGAGAGACCTGTGGCACTGGTCTGCTCTAGGCACAAGTCCATATGATCCTTCCTTAATATTCTTCAAAATGCATCACATAACCTTGAAACAGGCTCTGATATTAAGTGTTGTCATCAGAGCTTGAAGGGGCTTGAGACCCCATATGAACAGCAATGCCAACCAACCAGAGCCTCCAGGGACTAAGCCACTACTCAAAGACTATACATGGACTGACACTGAACTCCAACTGCATAGGTAGCAATGAATAGCCTAGTAAGGGCACCAGTGGAAGGGGAAACCCTTGGTCCTGCCAAGACTGAACCCCAAGTGAACAGGATTGTTGGAGGGAGGGCGGTAATAGTGGGAGGATGAGGAGGGGAACACCCATATAGAAGGGGAGGGGTTAGGTGGATGTTGACCTGGAAGTCAGGAAGGGAAATAACAATTGAAATGTAAATAAGAAATACCCAATTTAATAAAGATGGAGAAAAAAAAGAAATGTTTTCTTCAAATCAAGTGTAGTGGTGGCCCCCTATAAACCTAGCATGCTAAAATAGCAGGACACCTTGGAAGAAAGATAAGGTTAGAAAATTGCTGTTTCTCATGGTGATTCTAGTTAGTTCCAAGGCCCTCATATATTCACCTTTATATTTAATATGTAAACCTTAAAGTTTGTTTTCTAAGTCTTAGGATCATTAGCATTATTTTTGTTCAATTTCACTTTGTAGTTTCAATGGTAATATGTTTGCTTTGTTTGTTTGTTTGTTTGTTTGTTTGGTTGGTTGGTTGGTTGGTTGGTTGTTCATTTGGTTGGTTTGGGGTGAATTGTTTTGCTCTTGATTGGTTTGGAGTTTTGCTTTCACTTCATTATGAGCCTATACAAAACTGAAATGAAGAGAGGCCAAATTAATTGTCTATGATAACTTAAGTAGTCTCTTATGTAACTTAAGTTGTACAGGATCTTGCCTATTCAATGTTTCAATATAATCACCCGCCACTCCCAAATCAGCCCTGGACCTGACTCTTTTCTTCTATTCTTTTTGTTACCCAAGGTGAGAGTTTAGAGTGGCTATGTACCAATATTTTTTCTCTGATCTACAGTAAGTTGGCTGATAGGGTTGATGAAAACTATATGAGTTTTTCATTTCATGTTATGATTGATTGCCTAGGCTATCAGAATATGCACACCAATCCATCTATGCTGGTCACTCTCTGTCCCTTTTCCAGTACCTCTGCTGCAGCTTCAAACTCCTTCCCACAGTTCTACAAATGACTGACCTTGTTACTGTCTGTGGCCTATGGGATAAGGCTCTAAGCTTATTTTTCATCTATAAAATGGAGAAGCTACGAAGGAAGCTGAAACTGCATGTATGGATTACGAGTGTTGTTGCATGAAAAGCATTTAGCACTGTGCTTGTTCCACATGGGGCCTCAGTAATGGCTAGTTTGAGAAAGAAATGTATGTTGTAAGAGGGTAGAAAAGGACAACAAAGTACGGGTATCATTAAATCCAACATGGAACTGGAGTTTTAGCGAGTGTGTATGTGTGCTTGTGTGTGTACATGCGTATGTATGTATGCATGTATGTATGTATGCATACATGCATGCATGTATGCTGAGGTCACAGGACCACCACATTCAATAATTTTTGGTTCTGCTCTTATTTTTGCTTCTGTAGCAAGAGAGATTAAAATTATTAATATCATTTTTAACATACACAGAAAACTGTGAGAATAAATTCTGTATCCTTTGAAACCTAGAATACTTTATAGCATTCGACAAGACAAAAAGAAAGGACAAATGAGATGTTTCCACTGGTAAAGAAACATGCCACCAAGCCTACGTCTGACAACCTGAGTCCAATCTGTAGAGCCTACACTGTGTAAGAAGAGAACTGATTGCCACAAGTTGTTCTCTGATCTCCATGCACATGGTGTGGTCTGCATGTGAGCACATGTGCACACATACACATCCAAACACACACACACACACACACACACACACACACACACACACACACGCACGCACATTAAATAAGCATAGTATGCACTGTAGGCCTTGCACACAACACTAGTTGTCTTGTACTACTTTCTATTGTAGCTACATCCAGTATTGACTAGTTTCATTATTTGTGGTACATAACTCAAGTTATATTTGCTCTCCCCTAGGCAAAGCCAATAGTCCCTCTTTTTTGTTTATCCATTACTTTGTTCTTACATTTGCTATAACAATTACCTTGACAAAAGAATATCTGCTATCCTCACTCAAAAAAAAAAAAAGTTTAAAGAACATCCACACAGATTCCTCGAGCCTGAAATAAGAGAAAGGAAGTTCACACCATGTGGTTTGGCTGACTGAACCTAGCTGTCTTTATGTTTGTTTCCAACTTTCATATTTCCTGTGGGGATCACTTACTAGTCATCTTCACCATACACTGAAGTCAGCCTCACAATTTTGTGCAGTTCCTTTGTCATGATTCTAACAAGGCCATCCTGTCGTCTTTCCCTCTCAATCTTAGGCTAGTGTAAATAGCATTTCCACCATCCTAAAATAGAGCCACATTTGTATTTTGCTTAAACTTCACTTTGGAATTTTGCAGCATTTATGTAGGAGACAATGGAATCTATGAAAGATAACAATAGCTAAAGAGATTAACTGGGCAATTGTTGAGCGCATTGTCCATAAAGCCAAACAGAGAGTCTGGCTTCTATGTCAGAGGCAACTCAATCACCATAAATGATAATCAAGCCTGAGCTCATTTCTCCCCTGAGACTGGAAATTGAATGCTTATTTCTCAGACAGCTTTGTTAGTGTTGTGTGAAGGACTGGGGAAAGGTCCTTACACCTCACCTGAAATTCTAAAGCATCCTCAAGGCGTTATATTCATCCTTGTGACTTCAGCAAGCAAGTTAAATGCTAAGGGCCATCAAGTGACCTCTAAATACTACTCAACTACTTACAGATATGACAAATATTGTTAGTTTAGTCTAAATAGAGCAAATAAAGTATACCTATTAGAACTCATGCCCCAAAATTAACAGGGTGAACAAATTTTATAGGGCAAGACTTAAAACAGACTACATCCTCTATGGAAGATTTTTTTCATTCCAAGGAAGATGCACATGGCTATTCATTTTCTGCCTCTTTCAGAGACTACAGCCCTTTCCTCTCTTGTCACTTAAGTGTATTTTCTCTTCTTGCTTTCACTTGTTTCATTGTTTTGGGTTTTTGTTTTGAGACAGGACTACTATGTAGCCTGATTTGGCTTTGAACTCATGATTCGCCTGATCAGTCTTCTGAGAGCCAGGATTGCATGTGCATGCTACAAACTTCAGACTAACACAAAAAGTTTTACATCATTGAATACATTAGACTTTCTAAGTGTGACCTCTTGGGACCTTGAATATGCGAATGACGTTTCAGGAAATGATGAGGAACTTGCATCAGTTTTATTTATTTATTTTTTTCTGTTTGTTTGCTTTGTTTTTTTTTTTTTCATTAAGTTAGAGAAAGGAAGAGAAAGAATTTCTATTATTGACCTTTTTCAGTGTTTAGGGAATGTTGCCTTAATTCAAGGGCAGCTGACAAATAGCATTTGATTTCGATACTGCATTGTGGGGAAAACACCTCTGGAATTTCCTGTGTCTAAGCAGCATTGATCCTTGGGTTAGAAGCCTCTCTTTTTCTGAGAACAAGAACACAAATACTTCTATGCAACACATATACAAACATACAACATTCTCTTTTCAAAGTAAGAGCCTTGTATACCTGCATACTTTGTTTGTACATTAAAACTTATTTCCTTTTTGATTATCAATCAAGCACAGTGGTAAAGAGAAAAAGATCAGATCCTGAGAGCTGTCTAAGTTGGCTTGGATATTTCTTCTTCTTGGCCCAAGCCACATCCTCTTAAATTCCCCGACAGTGTAGAATGGTTGATATCCTTCACTTATTTTCCATATCCCCATTTTATTGGCTGTGGTTTTGTATCAGGAGCACCATGTTGTAAGCAATGCAAAGACACTATATGGCCTGTGATGGTTTAAATGACTAAAGCTCTATTTGGTTATAGTGTTAAGATATCTGGAAGTAAGATATTGGAGGGTCAACAATGTTGTCTTACATTTCCATTCCTTTCATTGACATTGACTCAAGTTTAACATACGATTGTCATGAAATGGCTACTAAACCATCTACCAGGATTTATATAGGGTTTAAAAAGAGAGAGAGGAAGAGTGAACAATGCTACCGTGTCTTGGCACATACTTATAGCCTCAACTCCTCAAGAGACTGAAACAGAAAAACTGTTGTGAGTTTGAAAACAGACAGGGATACAGGATGATACACTGTTCAAAAACAAGAGAAACAAACAAACAAAATAAAGAGATCAAAAGAGTATATTGTTTAGACAATCAGAGATCTTTAGCACCTTTTCTCATAGCACTTCCATTTGGATACCAAAGACCTGTGTCACATAACAACCACAAAACAAAGATGGCTTGGGGAGGTGATAAGGGATGTGGTATTGAGAGAGCTAACTCACAGTGACTCACAGCACTCACTGGCAAACAACAATCAGGCTGATTCAAGTCAGAACAAACAAAAGGGATGCAGACAGGAGCTGTGCATTTCCAATTCATTAATACAAATGAAGAAGGTAGTTTTAAAACTCTGTCTCTCTCAATCTTTCTGTATATCCCCCTCCCTCTGTGCTGCATCACGAGGCTCTCGGTTTCATTCATTACCAAAACTAAAATATAGTTTTTAGACATGCACTCTCATCCTCATCAGGTTAATAAGGAAGTCATGTGTGAATTATAGGAAAATACTTGTCTATAATTTTAAGAGAAAAGTGAACTATTTTGAAAAATGTTTATCATTTAGCTCCAAGTTTTGAGCATAATTTTAAAACTGTTGATTATTTGTTAAATTAATTTTAAATTCCTATTTGTGGCACATTAATAGATGATAGAGGCCATGGAAATGGCTCGGTGGAAGAAGATGCCAGCTTACCGCAAAAGCCTGATGAAACCAGGTTAGATACCCAGATCCAACATAGAAAGCCATGTATATGGGATGCTCTCTGAGCCCTCCTATAATAAGATGGGAGCTAGAGACAGGCAAATGGTCTGGAAACAGCAGAAGCAACAATGCAGTAGGACAAGCTAGAGACAGGCAAATGGTCTGGAAACAGCAGAAGCAACAATGTAGTAGGACAAGCAAGAAATGCTCACCTTGTCTCAAATATTGGAAGAACAGAACTCACTCCCAAAAGTTATTTTCTGATCTAGATAAATGCACTATATGTGTAACCACACTTAACATACAAACATCACACACACACACACACACACACACACACAAAATAAATACATTTTAAATTAAAAAATAGAAGAATGGATAATAGAAATCCTAAAACCCAGGATGCTGTTTTTGCAAGTTCTTTGTCCACAGAGATTGCAGACCAGAAGGACAGGGATGCAGTATACTCCTTTTGATTACAAACCCAGTCCCACTATATTCTTGCATCACCTTTATATTTTAGTCCTTCTAAAAATAATTTTCTTTCTCAATTTGTGTACAAATATAATTTGTCTTAAATGCATGGCATATGTTATCAAAAAGACTCCTGTTAGCAGCAGCAAATATTAATAAATATTAACAAAAGTTTAAAACTTAACAACAGAGGAATTTTAGATTCTTGTTGTACCATAAGTACCTACACTGATCTTAAGACATTAGTTTTATCATAAGCAAAATTGTAGTAGAAATATCTTCATGTGAACTTTGTGTGTGTGTGTGTGTGTGTGCGTGTGCGTGTGTATGTGCACATGATTGTTTTGCTAGAGATTCTACTACTCAACTTAAGGCTTCACTCACTGTAGTTAAGTATTGTAGCATTAATCCATATTCCCAGATCCAACAGTGTTTAACATATGTAAATCAAAGGTTCTTTGAATTCTGATACAGGCATCTTGAGATGGCAGGGTTTCAAGAAAACAATTTTAAATATGTTGAAGAACGATTTTGTATAATGTTCTATCTAAGGTTACACAAATATGTAGATGGTGAAGATACATTTATTTTAAATACAGTTTAGTGTTTTGAAGAAATGCACCTGTATTTCCACACTAAACTATATTGGGAAAAGAAGAGCTGGCCAAGTAAAGTAATACTTTATTCCCCTTGCTGAAGATGTTTTCTAAGATGCTAATGGCTTCTGAAGCTTTCCCACACACCCTTTCAACTTTCCATTACTTTGCTCCTCATCATTTTTTTGCCCCATTTTTGCTTTCCTACTCTATTCTCTATTTCTTTTTTTTTTTTTTTTTTGGTTCGTTTTTTCGGAGCTGGGGACCGAACCCAGGGCCTTGCGCTTCCTAGGTAAGCGCTCTACCACTGAGCTAAATCCCCAGCCCCTATTCTCTATTTCTATGGATGCCTTTGTAATGCCTCAGAGGCAAAAAATCTGAGTCTTTGAAATAATGAAAATATTACTAAACCATAACACCAAGACTTCTAGAGCCTAATAGAGGATTATGAATTTATTACTTTCAGCCAACTTCCAATTTGTTTGTCGTCTCAATTTTCTAGTGACTTTTTGTCCTTTCGAATTCAGTGCACATATATGCATAGGCGCGCGCGCGCACACACACACACACACACACACACACACACACACACACACACACATTTCATGCTTCAATATTATAAGAGAGAGGTTGTGATGTTTCCCATAGTAATCAGATGGAGCATTAGGAGATCCAAAATTGACATCAGAGCCAAGAGTATCAATGATTTAGGAAGACTATTTTGGCTGTATTGTTGTGGTAACAGGAAGTTATCATCAGTGTGATTTTGGACTTGTACTAACAGGATATAAAATAATAAATCACTGGTTATTTTTTTCTTTTTTTTTTTTTTTTGGTTCTTTTTTTTTTTTTTCGGAGCTGGGGACCGAACCCAGGGCCTTGCGCTTCCTAGGTAAGCGCTCTACCACTGAGCTAAATCCCCAGCCCCTTATTTTTTTCTTACATAGAGTTCGGCTATAGCACTATGAATCCAGTGACATTTTGTATTTCCATTTGGGTATTTTAAACATTGCATTGGTCCCTAAGACTTTTGTTCTATGGTCATAAAATGGGAGCTACACTGCCTGACAGTAAAGTAAGAGAAATGATTTTCTTCACCTTTTGGGAGCTCTAGCTGCTAATATATACCCTCAGACCAAACTAGGGAGTATTGAAAATAGGTCCTTCCTTATAGATCATTTTAATCCCAATGTGTTGTACATTGCTTCACACAAGATAAGAAGTAGGAATTCTTTCTTTTAATTTACTTATTCTTTCACAATTTCATACCTATATTTAATGCTCTTTGATTAAAGACCTCCACATCATCCTCTCATCCCTTTTTACTTCTCACCAAATATTTTCTTCCCAAGTCATTGTCCTACTTGTGTGTGTGTGTGTGTGTGTGTGTGAGCATGTGTGTGGGTGTGAGTATGTGTGTGTGACTGTGCATGTGTACATGTGTCCTACTGCATTTTAAATAGTTTTGATTTTTGGTTGCCCATGACGGCACACATCTTTAATCCTGGCATACGAGAGACAGAGGTAGGTGGATATCAATGAGTTTTAGGCAGTCTGATCTTCATAATGAGTTCTAGGCCAACCTGTATGTGAAGGTGAGAGCCTGGCTCAAAAAAAAGTCAAGAAAATTGAAATACATATACAAAGAGTTAATAACTAATAAAAGTAGTATTGTTATAGAATTATAAATAGTAATAGATATTTTACAAGCAAAGAACAGGCTACCAAATGAAAAGTAATAAGAAAGGTTTCATGATCTAAGAAAGACCCTCTGAGAAGTAGCCAGACTAGATTGAAAGGTATTTTGGCAGTAAAATTCTACATTGTTTGATAATGGATTAAATGTCATGAATAGAACATTATGAATAGCTCCTGGGTGTTTGTTGGTTGGTTTTCTTGCTCGTTTGTTTGAATAACTTCTTGTGTATTTACTGAGGTGATAGACTAAGGAGAAAACAGATTAGAGGTTAACTGAAAATGTAATGCCTGTATATATTCAGTTTACTTTCGCATGGTATGTCCAAATACAAAGACAACCCTATCTGGAGCTCAGGAGAGAAGTTTAGCAGAAGTATAAAGAAAAAAGATGGTGACCTGTAGATAAAGAATGTATCTATATCACCTAATATAAAGAGGAATTTGGTGATATAAAAACAAATGATTTTCAAAACATGCCAGTGAAATGCACTAAATGATTGGTTTTCTTAACTCTCTTAATAAGATTGTCCTTTATTCATATAATTCTTGATACTTTGTACAGCATTTTTATTTGTATTGTTCTATTTGATTGTCATTATAACTATGTGAAATAGGATGTGAGAGTACAACAACAATTTCCAAAAGTTTCAGTGACCTAGGCCAACATCATGCTTCAGTTGGTAAAGATGTTCGCCACAAAATCTGATTGCCTGAGTTAAATCCCCATGATATACTTTGGTGAAAAGACAGAACCAACTGCTGGAAGTTTACCTTTGACTTTCAGATATAGGCACATACAGAAAGAAGGAAGGACAGAGAGAAAGGGAGAGAGAGAGAGAGAGAGAGAGAGAGAGAGAGAGAGAGAGAGAGAGAGAGAGAGGGAGGAGGGGGAGGAGGAGGAGGAGGAGGAGGAGGAAAGGAAAGAAGTTACTTTTTTTAAAGAAACAACTTTATCAAGTTACCAACTAGAAAAGCCGTGCTAGAGTCTGCTTTCTCGCTTCATTCTCATTTTATGGCACACTATGTGAGATGGTAAGTAGGCTTACCTCACAAGTGGACTCATTAGTGGCTCAGCCACTCAATATCCCATACTACAAAAGAATATGAAGTGAAAACAGTGAAGTAATTGGTTAGCAATGATTATCATAAGTATTTAATAAGAAAACAGTAACACATGCACATCACATTGGTTTTCCCACTGTTCCAGAACTAAAGGAATTCATTTCATTCATAAGGAAGACTATTTCAACAAGTTTCATATGTTTTTTTGGTGCACTTGTATAGTCATAGCACTCAGGCAATGTAGGCAGTTGGATTTTGTTGTGTTTAAGGGTCATCTTTGTCTACTTGTTGAGCTTGAGACCAATCTCATCAACATTGCATGAGACCATACCTCAAACAAAATAAGGCATTGGTTAGATACTTTTGTGTGGTTAGAAAAATTAGTTTAAAATAAGAGTATGTCTTTTAATCAAATCAGCTATACTTCCCAATGACAATGGGTTAGGATAAATAAGTATTTTTCTAGCATCTCAATTTTCAATGTCAAAAATCAAAATGAGGGGCTGGGGATTTAGCTCAGTGGTAGAGCGCTTACCTAGGAAGCGCAAAGCCCTGGGTTCGGTCCCCAGCTCAAAAAAAAAAAAAAAATCAAAATGAAATAGCCCTAAAGCCCACTTCAAACACTTTCTTCGACAGATAACCTAAGTTCCTAGTGGGATGCTTGAATTCTTATCTTTGCTGTGGTCTCAAGTGATTTGAATTTTAAAAATGGAATGTTATCTATATTGGGCTGTTTTCGTCTGCTGACTTCTAGAGAGCACTGTAGCTTCTGTCTCTCTCTCTCTCTCTCTCTCTCTCTCTCTCTCTCTCTCTCTTTTGTTGGTTGTTTAGATTATTGGGAAAATTCTTTCAATTCCAGCTCCAAAGGATATTGGAACTCTCAAAAGCTGTTATGTCAGAAGTATTTCAATCCAAAACACGCACTATAAGCACCTCTAGACTTGCATATATGCTTTGGTCCACAAAAGCAAACAAATAAAACAAAACAAAGCAAAACCTGCTTACCTTATATTGCTTTTGGTTTTTTTTCACTTTGCATTTTTAAATGTAGAGGCTTGCAAAAACTGACACATGTGACACATAAAAGACACAGAGTTCCATAGAAAAAAATCACTGTTTTTGCTCATATAGTAATGATACATAATCATAAGTTAATGATCTAAACCCAAATATTAGTGTTAATATAATACTGTTAACTAAACTACAGATTTTACTCCTGTTTTACAATGTTTTCACTAGTGGTCTTCTTGTGCTCCAGAATTCTACATGATTGTTCCTGTTTCCCTAGTTTTCTCAAATGCATCCTTGAGTCTTCTTTTTTCTTTCACGACACTTACACTTTTGAAGAATACTGTTTTGCTGTTTAACTGTATAATCCTCATTTGTGGCTGGCCTGCTGTTTCTCTGTGATAGTCTTAGGGAAAGAATTGCAAAGGTGACATCTCTTTCTGAGGACATCCTACAGTGACTACATTATGTTCATGTTTTATTACTGACAGGCATAGTGAACCTTGACCACTTAGTTAAGTTGACAGCTATAAATCTCTCCAGTATGAAGTTATTGGTTTTCCTTCCTTTATAATATAGAATGTAAATAGAAAATATGCCATGAATTATTTTTAGCCACAAGAATTATTAAAACAGTGCCAGAATCATAATAAAATAGCTGTGTTCAGGTCCTAAAGCTTAGCATAGTGGTACTGGACAAACCATTTATCAGTCTGCTTTTGAACCTTTTGTCTACAAAATAGCTTCAATATTTTTTAAAACAATGATTTTTTGGAGGGGAATTTGAGACAGGGTTTCTCTGTATAGGCCTAGCTGTCCTGTAAATTGCTCTGTAGACGAGACTGGCCTTGAACTCAGAGACCTTTCTCCCTCTATCTCTCAAGTGGTGGGATTAAAGGCTTTCACCACAGATACCCAGCTTTAAAACAATGATTTAATGACCTATGATTGTCAGCTTAGTAAACCAGATTTTACTGAAGAAATCCTGGAGAGTTTTTTGCTAAAATGTGAAATATCCATTTATTCACCCACTTACTATCTATTGAGATATTTCAGTCAAAATTTTAGATTCTGAACTTAAAGCACAAAATACCACTAAATTCTGTCCTAATGGGAGCTTATGTTCTGATAGGGAAGACCGATGATGTAGAGGCTCATTATTAGTTTGTTTCACCACATTATATAGTGATTGTTAATAAAACTTGGGAAACATTCCAGTAAATTCTCATTACACATAAAGGAAGTCAGAGAAAGTCACTATTCAGTGATTATCTGGGTTAGAATTGCTGTCCTGGATTTTGTTCAAAACTTGACCACCTTAAAAGTCAACTGGAGAGATTCCCAGCTGGAGAGTATGAGCACTTGCCGCTTTTGTAGAGAACTCTGGTTTAGTTCTAAGCGCCCATGCCACACCTCTCAACAACCTATAACCCTAGTTCGAACATATCCTATGAACTCTTCTGACATCTCCACTCAAGGATGAACATGATGAACATTCATACAGACAGATAGATACAGTTGAGTCTGTGAGTCTTTGAAACATTGATAGAAAGCATGATTGTAGATTTTATATATTTCAAAATATGGATGGAACAGTCCATCTTTGGCTTTTTATAGACTATAATATATGTGCTTTCTGGGAGTATAACAGATGGTCTTGTATACATCAAAATTATTAATGCATTTACTGTCAAATACTCTATATCCACCATATTGCTGGCTTCCGGGAGCCCTAGTACTCCTAATGACTGTGCTGTAATCCAAAACCTTCTGGTATAGATACTGGACAGAGAAAGCAATATTCTAAAGATAGTAGTATTAGGAATGTGCAATAAATCAATACATTCTTATCTCCTTGTACAAAGCTCAAGTCCAAGTGGATCAAGGACCTCTACATAAAACCAGATACACTGAAACTAATAGGAAAGAAAGTGGGGAAGAGCCTTGAACACATGGGCACAGGGGAAATTTACCTGAACAGAACACCAATGACTTATGCTCTAAGATCAAGAATTGAGAAATGGTACTTCATAAAATTGCAAAGCTTCTGTAAGGCAAAGGATACTGTCATTAGGACAAAATGGCAATGAATAGATTGGGAAAAGATCTTTACCAACCCTACATCCATTAGAGGGCTAATATCCAATATATACAAAGAACTCAGGAAGTTAGACTCCAGAGAATCAAATAACCCTACTAAAAAATGGAGTACAGCTAAACAAAGGATTTTCAACTGAGGAATATTGAACGGCTAAGAAGCACCTAAATAATTATTCAACATCCTTAGTCATCAGGGAAATGCAAATCAAAACAACCCTGAGATACTACCTCATACCAGTCAGATGGCTAAGATTAAAAACTCAGGTGACAGCAGATGCTAATGAGGATGTGGAGAAAAAGGAACACTCCTCCATTACTGGTGGGACTGCAAGCTGGTACAACCACTCTGGAAATCAGTCTGGAGGTTCCTCAGAAAATTGAACATTGCACTACCTGACCCAGCTATACCTCTCCTGGGCACATATCCAAAAATGCTCCAACATACAACAAAGATGCATTGTTACTCTGTTCATAGTAGCCTTCCTTATAATATCCAGAAACTGAAAAGAACTGAGATGTCCTTCAACAGAGGAATGAATACAGAAAATGTGGTACATTTACACAATGGAGTGCTACTCAGCTATTAAAAACAATGGCATCATGAAATTCATAGGCAAATGAAACTAGAAAATATCATCCTGAGTGAGGTAACCCAATCACAAAAAAAAAAAAAAAACACATGGTATGCACTCATTGATAAGTTAGCCCAAAAGTTCAAACTACACAAGATACAATTCATAGACCACACGAAGCTCAAGAAGAAGGAAGACCAAAGTGTGGATGCTTTTGTCTTTCATATAAGGAGGCAGAAAAATACTCACAGGAGGAAATATGGAGATAAAGTATGGAGTAGAGACTGAAGGAATGGCCATCCAGAGACTGCCCCACCTGGGGATCCATCCCATATACAGCCACCAAACCCAGACAATATTGGGGATGCCAAAAAGTACATGGTGACAGAAACCTGATATAGTTGTCTCCTGAGAGGCTGCCAGAGCCTGACAAAAACAGAGGCTGATGCTCGTGGTCAATCATTGGACTGAGAATTGGGTCACCAATGCAGGAGTTAGAGAAAGGACTGAAGGAACCGAAGGGGTTTGTTAACCCATAAGAACAACAAAAATATCAATGAACCAGACTCCCCAGAGCTCCCAGAGACTAAACCACCATCCCAAGAGTACACAGGGATGGACCTGTGGCTCCAGCTGCATATGTAGCAGAGGATAGCTTTGTTGGGCATCAGTGGGAGGAGAGGCCCTTGGTCCTGTGAAGGCTCAATGCCCCAGTGTAGGGGAATGTCAGGGTTGGGAGGTGGGATGGAGTGGGCGGGTAGGTGAGGGAGCACCCTCATAGAAGCAGGGGAAGAGGAATGGGATATCTGGTTTCTGGAGGGGAAACTGGGAAAGAGGATCACACTTGAAATGTAAATAAAAATATCTAATAAAAACAGGAAAGTATAATGTCAGCCATTAAGTGGGTGTGGCCAGAGAAATGCCTTAAGGAAATATCTCAAAACATTTGCGTGTGTGTATGTATGCATGTATGTATGTACCTAGAATGAAGGTTTAAAAATCACTGAGAACAAAAGGCACCTGAGCTCCATTGAGACAATAACAACTAATTTATAGTCCAGAATAAGAAAATGATCAAATTTTGTGACTACATACAGCATAAATATAAGAAACCATCTGTTTTTCTCATTTACTCATTCACTTATCATATAGCCAGTCAATGGTACTAAGCTTACATTATGTGCCAAGCACAGAGATGATTTAGACTCATGTTCCCAAATGGAAGACATTTCCTTGAAAAAATAAGAGGAAGAGAAGAGAAAGAAACTAAAAGTATCATTTTTTCATCCTTATAATGACATAAAAAATCCCATCTGCATTACCTCTTAATAGAAAATTAAACAATAATTACTTTTATTAGTCAACTTAGTTTCAATCCAAAAATAAGCCCATGTTTATGAACAGAGAGAGATGCAAAATGCTGTGGATATTTAACATTCATACATTTCCTGAAGCAGAAACCTTTTCAGAAATGCCTTGCCTTTGTAATGTGACAAGTTCAGACATCCTAACTAGGCTGTGAAGGTGCTCTCCATGGCGGTGACATAATTGATTCAGTTGTTAACAGCACAGGCCTAAATGACTGATGAGGACTCTCTGGCTGTCCCTCCCTACTGCCATGAAAATGGCTCTGGGCTTTATCCAAGCAGGGCTGCTAGATGAGTAGTGGATGTATGAACAGAGGGGAAATTGGCCCTGAGGTGGATTCACTCTCTTGAGAAAGATTTGTTGTGCTACCAGCAACTTGTACTTTAAACGGAATAAACTTTCATGTAGGAATTTTGAAGAGGAATGGGCAATTTTGAATGAGCCTAATGTTTTATCAGCTGCTTTTTCTTCTCATTGAGACCTGAGTGATCTCAAGGGACATTGGAGGTTTGCCGTTTTTAGAAAAGAGTCCGTGAGAATTATTCACAACCCTCCATGCTTCTATCTGTCATTTTCACTACGTATAGCCTACAACACCCACTGAAAGAATGTTCTCTTGTTCGCACAGGTAGATGAGGCCAGCAGTCATTGGAATAGTGTGCTTCTCAGCTCTGAATAAAAATGCAGCTGGGCATTGCTTTTTAGTAATAGAACCATCTCTGATGAATGGCAAATGTGGCCATTGTTGTAGGCCTGAGAACAAAGATGTTCATATTCTGCATGGAAAAGAACAACAGCCATCACTTCACTTGTACAGGGAGAGAAACAATGGGGGCACCCTCAAAGCTGTTGCTATTGCAGTGGGACTTCAGGTAGAGTGTATTGCTGCTAAATGTATAAGTTCAAGAACCACATTTTAGACTTGTTTCATATTTGCAATTTCCTTCTTCAAAAAGGATCATTTGTCAGGCATGTTGGCACAGACCTACAATTCCAGCATTCAGGAGACTAAGCAAGGAGGAGCTTTTTGACTTTCAGGCTAGCCTGGGCTACATACTGTGTTCTAGACCAGCATGAGTTACCGTGGGACCCTATTTCATAAATAAATAAATAATAGATCGTACTTTCATAAAGGAAAGGAGACGTCGTTGTAGTTTTTTATGAATGGACATGTTGATGATTACTTCACCACAAATTTATATTCTGCAAGCTTGCCTCTCTTCTCTTTCTACCAGAGTGCAAAATGATAATCACAAAACAAGAATCATTTTTGAAACTAAAGTAGATAGGAGGAGGAAAAGGAGGGTCATGTAGAAATAATACATGCACAGCAGCAGAAAGAATATGAAAAAGTACTTACAATACCCCGTCTATATGTTTCATTTATATTCACCCAAGCACTTGTTAGAGCAGTCTTTGTGTAAGCACTGTTCAAATTACCAGTTTACAAATAAGTATCAGATACAGAGACATTAAATACTTTTCCCAGAGTTACACAGTTAGCAGACAATTTTCCTGCCCCAGAAATCCTGCTTCCAAATCTATGATCATAACCACTGTGCTTTGCTGTATTTCTTTAGTTCATTTATTAAAGTTAGTATTCAGTACATTTTAACAAGTATGAACAGGAAGAGTTCGAGATGCTAGACTTGGGGAAATGGCTAAGGGGATCAAATGGTTCCTGCACAGGTGTGAGGAACTGGGTTTATATCAAGAGCACCCATGTAAAATAGAGTAACACAGCTATAATCCTATCACTAGGGTGAGAATGGGATCAATCTATCTACCCACAGGGATCACTAGCTGGCCTGTCTAGTCAAACTGGTGATCTCCAGGTTCAGTAACAAACCCTACCCCAAAAAATAAGGTGAAATGTATTTGAGAAAGATACCTAAAGTCAACTTCTGTCCTTCACACACACACACACACACACACACACACACACACACACGTTTATGCAAAAACAATTGAAACACCCACATGAACACATATATACAACAAACATGGATTCACACCTAATAATAAATTTTTAAGATTTAATGTTTTGTTGGATTTTTCCATATACAGTTAACTTTCTCCCCTAGCATGGGAGACCTACAGCTTTGCTAGCAAAAATATATTTACTTGACCTTAAAACTGAGTGATGGAGACCTCCGACTTTGCAATATAACACTGTACATTTATAAAAGCCCTAATCATTGTGCTGTTATACTTTGAACTGAGCTAAAAATTGATCTTCCCAAAACCCCAAATTTTTTGCCTCTATATATGCTTTGTGTGGATGCATGGTATGTATAAGCCATCCTGGTGAAGATGGTCTTTCATATCCTTAGAGGAATTCAGTCCTTGCTCCTCAAAAACTCTCCATACCAAGTCTTCAGAACAAAAACACAGGTATCACAACTCAAAACCAAAAATAAACAAAAAACAGAAACATAGCATATGATTGCAGTACTCTTATTTAAAATATAATTTTATAGAACAAACGAGGAACTCCTAACCTCATGCATGAGTGATGCTTGCAAATGGGACAATTTGTTTCTCCTCTGCATTGGCACCAGAGGTGGCAAATGCTGAGCTGTCAGATTCAATGCATTTTTGCTGGGTTAGGACCGCAAGGGCTTTCCAGGGGATCAAGCTCTCTGCTGTAATCATTAAAACCTGCAGAACCCTGCCTGGCTCTGGGGAGGAGCCCAGCACTGCTGGCCCTCATCAGCCCTCCAGGAGGGCTGCTTAAAAGTAGGGCAGGAGAGACAACCTCTGGCTGCCTATCACTTCTCCAACCTATCTTGATACCATCCCTTCCACTGACTCTTTGGCATTCCAACATCCTGATTATATTTGTTTCTATGAGCTATACCTGTTTCCTCGGGTGACATCATCTGATATCCGCTTTCCAGTTTTGCTTGTCAGATAGGCATTTCAAGGCACAGACCCCTGCCCATAATCTGACCCTGTGTATACTTACAGCCCGATGGTCAGGTTTTACTTTCAAAGAACAACCATCCCCCTGCCGCTTTAAAGTTCTCTCCCTTACCTTGATGGTCCCTCTCCTGTATTTTCTGATCTTGACTCTGCTCTTTATACAAGTTATACTCACATAAACACACACACACACACACACACACACACACACACACACACACACACACACACACATACACAGAGCCTGAGCCTAGAATTTGCATCAAAATCTGTCACAGTATTTAGCTGCATCATTATATCTGTCAGCTTCACCAGACTCCTGGTCTCAATCCCTTCCTTTCAGCATCCTGGCACTGACACCGTATAATTTCTTTTAAGTCATGATGCAATTTGATGTGCTTTTCCAAAGGTTATGGTGGTGATTTTAAAGTGTTTGTTTTGTTACAGAAAGGAGGTATGACAGTGTTGTTGGCTTCAATGGAGTCCTTTGGCGCCTCTGCCAGGGTGATTTCAGAGCATTCAAAAGCTGTCAGTATAAAGAGATATGAGAAGATCTCTTTATAAGAGATGCAAGTGATTGAAAAGCTCAGATGATGGAGACGTGCTAGGCAAGGTGCCATCGGGAGGAGGGTGCCCCAATAATGCTTGCAACTGTGTGCTCCTGCCAAGAAGGTGAAAAGATAGTGGGGAAGGCAGAAAAGGTGAGGTTTATGCCAGCTAACTAGAAACAACAGTATGAGTATGGTAACTACTGTTTCTAGTGTTTTGATATCAAATTGTGCTTAAGAACTCACAACATAAAAATTTTCACCTTTGTCACTGTAAGTGTTTAGTTCAGCAATGTTAATTTTTGTAGCATTATATAGTATATCTTCAGAACTTCCCATCTAGTAGGAGGGAAACTCGGTGCCCTTTAAACCACAGTTGCTTTCCTGCTATGTCTCTGCCCACAGCACTACTGCCTTATTTTCTATCTCTATGAATCTGACTCCTCAAGGCCGATTACATGATGGAATATATATATAACCTTATTGAATGGTTTACTTCGGTTATCATAATGTTTTTAAATGTCATCCATCCACCATCATTTTTAGCACTGTTTACTGCCAGGCATGTGGTCTCATTTCATTTTTGCCATAAGTCTATGTGGCACCAGAGTACCTTTACACTACTTTCAAAATTGGAAGTAACAAGCACTCTGGGATCAGAGTCGGAATCAATAGCAGCTGGAGAGAGTTGTTGGCAGAATGATCAGAAGTGAAACACAAATGGTCATGCAGAAGTAAAGGCGCTCCATGGTGTGCTTGTAACAGGATTGCAGTAGGTGCCGTAGGAAATTTCTGAATCCAGCTCAGGCTCTCAGAATCCTAAGTAAATGATATGGTGAAGCCTTTCACCCTCGCCTCATTCAGTCTTTGGCCACAGGCCCATTCCTCAGGAAGAGGACGCTACTTTGCATGATGTAATTCCCTGAAGGCAAGCTCCAATAAGAGACCTAGCTGTGAGTAGCACCCAAAGTACGGCAGATGACGTGGAAGCTTGGCTTTACTGTGGAGTACCACAATATCCACTAACAGTGCTAAAAAATAAATGTTTCCTTGTATTCCATAAATGATGTAAGAATCAGACACTGTTTGACACTGAGATTGATGTTCTTTCTATCACACTAGAATTATGCTTCAAGAAATGCTTCATAGCTATTAAGATCAGGTTTGAATTCTATTCGTAATTGAAATGGAATCAAATCCCAGAGACCATATCAATGGTGCACTATTTATGTATTCTTTATTAATCTTGTGGGTACCAACTCCTTTTCTGGTCCTTATCTTTAGAGACTGTATCATTGCCTTACCCTTTATACCTTTGCTGAGCCTAAGGATCCTTCTACCATTTGATCAGTTGATAGTTGTTGTCCAGTATATCTCTCAAGAGGACTATATTTTCCAACCTATTATAACATGCGATGTCTGCTCACATGCTTTTTATAACCTTTGAAGAGAAAATGCCATTGGCACCAATATAAAAATCACAATAATGCTCAGAGGTAATACAGTGGGTCCTTCATATCCATATGTTCTACATCCATTTAATCAGCCAACTACAGAACAGATATTCAAAACACATGTTGCTTTACTGGATGGAGTAATATATACCTATAAATACCAGTACTCTGTTAGGTAGAATGATTGCCAAGTTTAATACAAAATTGGTCTATATGGCAAGATCCTATCTCAAAAAGAAGTGCTGTATCATGGACTAAGGATTTAGATCCATCCGTAGCCTATCATGGGCAAAGCCTTGAGTTGCACACTCAGCAACCCATAAAACAAATGTGGTGGCATATGCTTGTCATAAAAGTAAGAAGATCAGAGGTTCAAGGCCATCCTCTGCTACACAGTAAGTTTAAGCCCCCCCTGAAATATATGAGAACCTGTCAAACATAAAAACCTTGTCTATAGTGAATATGTAGACTTTTGTCATCATTTCTTAACCACTGTATCCCAATTTTATTGGTATTTACTGGTAATATAAAGGATACAGGAGTTTACATGTATTATATTCAAATATTGCATCATGTTGTATAAGTAACTGGAGCATCCATAGGTTTGGGTATCTTCTAGGGATGTCTTAGAACCAATCATTCATCCATAAGGGACAGATGTGTGTGCCAAGTAAAAAACTGTTCCTGGACACTGCTGAGGTCTGGATGTATGTAATCTTTCCTAATCCTATGAAATACTTTTTCTGGATCTTCTAACAGGCACTCTCAGTTCTAAATGCCCACAGTGAGGCTTAGAGAGCTTAAGTTCCTTGCCTAGTATCGCAAAGTTTGGCAGAAGCAGGCTAGGCAGTCCAATTCCAGAATCTGAGTTCACGCTTCAAAACCTGAGTTGCTGTTTCTTCAGGATCAGGTCCAAATACCTACATTAAAAATACCCTTCTTATCTTCCTCTACACTCTAGCAAATGAAGCATCCTTCACAATTGCTGTTTCTGAGTATGTTCCCCTGCTGTTGCTAAGCAGTAGAAGGATTCCCCCATCAATGCAGATGTGATTGAAGCCAGCTTTAGCTCAGCATCCTCCAAAGACCTTTAAACTTGACTCTTACTAAACAAAACTCAGTTTCCCATATGCAGGTCTTTTTTCGCTGTTTGGCTAGTGAGTCCTTTAAGAACTGGTTTTTGTGGCTTTATAAATAAAAGTAATTCTTAATTTTAATCCTCTTTCTCTCCATCTGATTTCATGTAGACCAGTCTGGTATGGCCCGGAATTTAGAATTCTGATTCTCCTGCCTATAACTGCTATTTCCCCTCCATTTTATTAAATTGGGTATTTCTTATTTACATTTCAATTGTTATTACCTTTCTTGGTTTCCAGGAAAACATCCCCCTAGCCCCTCCCCTCCCCTTCTATATTGGTGTTCCCCTCCACATCCTCCTCCCATTTCTGCCCTCCCCACAGCAATCCAGTTCACTGGGGGTTCAATCTTGGCAGGACCAAGGGCTTCCCCAGCCACTGGTGCTCTTACTAGGCTATTCATTGCTACCTATGCAGTTGGAGCATAGGGACAGTCCATGTATATACTCTTTGGGTAGTGGCTTAGTCCCTGGAAGCTCTTGTTGGTTGGCATTGTTGTTCATATGGGGTCTCAGGCCCCTTCAAGCTCTTTCAGTCCTTTCTCTCATTCCTTCAATGGGGGTCCCGTTCTCAGTTCCGTGGTTTGCTGCTGGCATTCACCTATGTATTTGCCATATTCTGGCTGTGTCTCTCAGAAGAGATCTACATCCAGTTCCTGTCAGCCTGCACTTCTTTGCTTCATCCATCTTATCTAGTTTGGTGGTTGTATATGTATGGGCCACATGTGGGGCAGGCTCTGAATGGGTCTTCCTTCTGCCTCTGATATAAAATGTGCCTCCCTATACCCTCCCAAGGGTATTTTTGTTCCCCTTTTAAAGAAGGAGTGAAGCATTTGCATTTTGGTCATCCTTCTTGAGTTTCATGTGTTCTGTGCATCTAGGGTAATTCAAGCATTTGGGCTAATATCCACTTATCAATGAGTGCATACCATGTGTGTTTTTCTGTGATTGGGCTACCTCACTCAGGATGATATTTCACACTTCCATCCATTTCCCTATGAATTTCATAAAGCCATTGTTTTTGATAGCTGAGTAATATTCCATTGTGTAGATGTACCACATTTTCTGTATCCATTCCTCTGTTGAAGGGCATCTGGGTTCTTTCCAGCTTCTGGCTATTATAAATAAGGCTGCTATGAACATAGTGGAGCATGTGTCTTTATTATATGTTGTGACATCTTTTTGGTATGTGCCCAAGAGAATTATAGCTGGGTTCTCAGGTAGTGCAATGTCCAATTTTCTGAGGAACCTCCAGACTGATTTCCAGAATGGTTGTACCAGTCTGCAATCCCACCAACAATGGAGGAGTGTTCCTCTTTCTCCACATCCTTGACAGAATCTGCTGTTGCCAGAGTTTTTGATCTTAGCCATTCTCACTGGTGTGAGGTAAAATCTCAGGGTTGTTTTGATTTGCATTTCCCTTATGACTAAAGATGTTGAACATTTCTTTAGGTGTTTCTCAGCCATTCCATATTCCTTAGCTGTGAATTCTTTGTTTAGCTCTGAATGCCATTTTTAATAGAATTATTTGTCTCCCTGCAGTCTAACTTCATGAGTTCTTTGTATATTTTGTATAAAACCCTCTATCAGTTGAAGGACTGGCAAAGAACTTTTCCCAATCTGTTGGTTGCTGTGTTGTCCTAACAACAGTGTCTTTGCCTTACAGAAGCTTTGCAGTTTTTTTTTTTATTAACTTGAGTATTTCTTATATACATTTCGAGTGTTATTCCCTTTCCCGGTTTCCGGGCAAACATCCCCCTCCCCCCTCCCCTTCCTTATGGGTGTTCCCCTCCCAACCCTCCCCCCATTGCCGCCCTCCCCCCATAGACTAGTTCACTGTGGGTTCAGTCTTAGCAGGACCCAGGGCTTCCCCTTCCACTGGTGCTCTTACTAGGATATTCATTGCTACCTATGGGGTCAGAGTCCAGGGTCAGTCCATGTATAGTCTTTAGGTAGTGGCTTAGTCCCTGGAAGCTCTGGTTGCTTGGCATTGTTGTACTTTTGGGGTCTCGAGCCCCTTCAAGCTCTTCCAGTTCTTTCTCTGATTCCTTCAATAGGGGACCTATTCTCAGTTCAGTGGTTTGCTGCTGGCATTCGCCTCTATATTTGCTGTATTCTGGCTGTGTCTCTCAGGAGCGATCTACATCCGGCTCCTGTCGGTCTGCACTTCTTTGCTTCATCCATCTTGTCTAATTGGGTGGCTGTATATGTATGGGCCACATGTGGGGCAGGCTCTGAATGGGTGTTCCTTCAGTCTCTGTTTTAATCTTTGCCTCTCCCTTCCCTGCCAAGGGTATTCTTTTTCCTCATTTAAAGAAGGAGTGAAGCATTCACATTTTGATCATCCGTCTTGAGTTTCGTTTGTTCTAGGGATCTAGGGTAATTCAAGCATTTGGGCTAATAGCCACTTATCAATGAGTGCATACCATGTATGTCTTTCTGTGATTGGGTTAGCTCACTCAGGATGATATTTTCCAGTTCCAACCATTTGCCTACGAATTTCATAAACTCGTTGTTTTTGATAGCTGAGTAATATTCCATTGTGTAGATGTACCACATTTTCTGTATCCATTCCTCTGTTGAAGGGCATCTGGGTTCTTTCCAGCTTCTGGCTATTATAAATAAGGCTGCGATGAACATAGTGGAGCACGTGTCTCTTTTATATGTTGAGGCATCTTTTGGGTATATGCCCAAGAGAGGTATAGCTGGATCATCAGGCAGTTCAATGTCCAATTTTCTGAGGAACCTCCAGACTGATTTCCAGAATGGTTTTACC
The DNA here is from genome assembly GCF_021556685.1 of Rattus norvegicus. Lineage (NCBI taxonomy): Eukaryota > Metazoa > Chordata > Mammalia > Rodentia > Muridae > Rattus > Rattus norvegicus. The sequence continues at coordinate 57,020,221 of NC_141554.1, forward strand.
AGTCTGCAATCCCACCAACAATGGAGGAGTGTTCCTCTTTCTCCACATCCTTGACAGAATCTGCTGTTGCCAGAGTTTTTGATCTTAGCCATTCTCACTGGTGTGAGGTAAAATCTCAGGGTTGTTTTGATTTGCATTTCCCTTATGACTAAAGATGTTGAACATTTCTTTAGGTGTTTCTCAGCCATTCCATATTCCTTAGCTGTGAATTCTTTGTTTAGCTCTGAATGCCATTTTTAATAGAATTATTTGTCTCCCTGCAGTCTAACTTCATGAGTTCTTTGTATATTTTGTATAAAACCCTCTATCAGTTGAAGGACTGGCAAAGAACTTTTCCCAATCTGTTGGTTGCTGTGTTGTCCTAACAACAGTGTCTTTGCCTTACAGAAGCTTTGCAGTTTTATGAGATTCCATTTGTCAATTCTTGATCTTAGAGCATAAGCTCTTGATGTTTGGTTCAGGAAATTTTCTCCAGTGCCCATGTGTTCGAGACTCTTCTGTAATTTTTCTTCTATTAGTTTGAGTGTATCTGGTTTGATGTGGAGGTCCTTGATCCACTTGGACTTAAGTTTTGTACAAGGTGATAAGCATGGATCGATTTGCATTCTTCTACATGTTGACCTCCAGTTGAACCAGCACCAATTGCTGAAAATGCTATCTTTTTTCCCATTGGATGGTTCTGGCTACTTTGTCAAAAATCAAGTGACCATAGGTGTGTGGGTTCATTTCTAGGTTTTCAATTCTGTTCCAGTGATCTATCTGCCTGTCTCTGTACCAATACCATTCAGTTTTTATCACTATTGCTCTGTAATACTGCTTGAGTTAGGGATAGTGATTCCCCTGGAAATCCTTTTATTGTTGAGGATAGTTTTAGCTATCCTGGGTTTTTTTGTTATTCTAGATGAATTTGCCAATTGTTCTGTCTACCTCTATGAAGAATTGGGTTGGAATTTTGATGGGGATTACATTGAATCTGTAGATTGCTTTCGGTAAAATGGTCATTTTTCCTATATTAATCCTGCCAATACATGAGCATGGAAGATCTTTCCATCTTCTGGCATCTTCAATTTCTTTGTTCAGAGGCTTGAAGTTCTTATCATACAGATCTTTCACTTGCTTGGTAAAGTCACACTGAGGTATTTTATATTATTTGGGACTATTATGAAGGGTGTTGTTTCCCTAATTTCTTTCTCGGCTTGTTCCTCTTTTGTGTAGAGGAAGGCTACTGACTTATTTGAGTTAATTTTATACCCAGCCACTTTGTTGAAGGACTTCGAGAACTATATTGAATAAGTAGGGAGAGAGTGGGCAGCCTTGTCTAGTCTCTGATTTCAGTGCTTGCTTCAAGTTTGCTTCAAGTTTCTCTCCATTTAGTTTAATATTAGCTACTGGTTTGCTGTATATCTGCCTCTAACTTCTAAGGACTGGAATTATGCTAGAACATCACCATGTTTTTCAGTAGTGGGATGGGACCGAGAACTTTATGGATGCTGAAGAAACACATATTTTTCTAACACCCAGAAAATTCTTCACTATATACTCTATGGTGAACTGTAACTGGAAAAAATTTCCTGAACAAAACACCAATGGCTTACGCTCTAAGATCAAGAATCGACAAATGGGATCTCATAAAACTGCAAAGCTTCTGTAAGGCAAAGGACACTGTGGTTAGGACAAAACGGCAACCAACAGATTGGGAAAAGATCTTTACCAATCCTACAACAGATAGAGGCCTTATATCCAAAATATACAAAGAACTCAAGAAGTTAGACCGCAGGGAAACAAATAACCCTATTAAAAAATGGGGTTCAGAGCTAAACAAAGAATTCACAGCTGAGGAATGCCGAATGGCTGAGAAACACCTAAAGAAATGTTCAACATCTTTAGTCATAAGGGAAATGCAAATCAAAACAACCCTGAGATTTCACCTCACACCAGTGAGAATGGCTAAGATCAAAAACTCAGGTGACAGCAGATGCTGGCGAGGATGTGGAGAAAGAGGAACACTCCTCCATTGTTGGTGGGATTGCAGACTGGTAAAACCATTCTGGAAATCAGTCTGGAGGTTCCTCAGAAAATTGGACATTGAACTGCCTGAGGATCCAGCTATACCTCTCTTGGGCATATACCCAAAAGATTCCTCAACATACAAAAGAGACACGTGCTCCACTATGTTCATCGCAGCCTTATTTATAATAGCCAGAAACTGGAAAGAACCCAGAAGCCCTTCAACAGAGGAATGGATTCAGAAAATGTGGTACATCTACACAATGGAATATTACTCAGCTATCAAAAACAACGAGTTTATGAAATTCGTAGGCAAATGGTTGGAACTGGAAAATATCATCCTGAGTGAGCTAACCCAATCACAGAAAGACATACATGGTATGCACTCATTGATAAGTGGCTATTAGCCCAAATGCTTGAATTACCCTAGATCCCTAGAACAAATGAAACTCAAGACGGATGATCAAAATGTGAATGCTTCACTCCTTCTTTAAATGAGGAAAAAGAATACCCTTGGCAGGGAAGGGAGAGGCAAAGATTAAAACAGAGACTGAAGGAACACCCATTCAGAGCCTGCCCCACATATGACCCATACATATACAGCCACCCAATTAGAGAAGATGGACGAAGCAAAGAAGTGCAGGCCTACAGGAACCGGATGTAGATCACTCCTGAGAGACACAGCCAGAATACAGCAAATACAGAGGCAAATGCCAGCAGCAAACCACTGAACTGAGAATAGACCCCCGTTGAAGGAATCAGAGAAAGAACTGGAAGAGCTTGAAGGGGCTCGAGACCCCAAAAGTACAACAATGGCAAGCAACCAGAGCTTCCAGGGACTAAGCCACTACCTAAAGACTATACATGGACTGACCCTGGACTCTGACCCCATAGGTAGCAATGAATATCCTAGTAAGAGCACCAGTGGAAGGGGAAGCCCTGGGTCCTGCTAAGACTGAACCCCCAGTGAACTAGACTATGGGGGGAGGGCGGCAATGGGGGGAGGGTTGGGAGGGGAACACCCATAAGGAAAGGGAGGGGGGAGGGGGATGTTTGCCTGGAAACCGGGAAAGGGAATAACACTTGAAATGTACATAAGAAATACTCAATTTAATAAAAAAATATTTTAATATTAAAACTGATGGTACCTTGCTACAAAGGATAATCTATGCTTATAGACTCTTGAAAAGGGATAGCAATGAGGGTATATAAGATATACTTATTGTAGCCAATTCTATGAAATTCTGACCTTGACATATTATTGAGGACTACTAAAGCTCTCCATTTTAATTAAACTTTTATTTTCAGATAATTGTGCATTGCATAAATCAATGAAAGAGAAACTTCACACATCTTTTTCCTGGTGTTCTCCAATAATACATTCTGCACATTTGTAATTTAGTGTCACAGCAGGATATTGACATTGATAAATCAGTATACAGAGCATTTTCATCACCACAAGAATCCTTTCTGTTGCCCTTTCTAGCCAACACCTCTCTCTCTCTCTCTCCCACTAGCCACCACCTGGGGTAACTATTAATCTGCTCTCTACCCAATGATTTTCTTATTTCAGTGACATTAAAACAATACAGGTATACCATGTGTTGTAGTTGAGATTAGCTATTTCACTCAATACGGTCTCCTAGAGTTCCAACCAGATTGTTGTATACAGCAAGACGCTTCTTTTCATCCGTGAGTAGTAGTGTATGGTTGAGTTTTCTATGCTTAATATTCTACAGGTGCGTTGACATCTCTAGTTTTATACTAGTAACAATTAATCCATCAACATTCAAGTACTGTGTTTTACATTTTTAATTTAGTGTGTGTCATCGTGGGAGAGTAGGGACCATACATGTGAAGATCAGCTGATAAGTGTCTGGACCCACTGAGCCATCTCACTAATCTCTATAGGTTTTATATTTATGCAAACCCAATATTTCATTTCTGTGTGATGGGCACTCCCAAGAAATTGATGGATCATGCTGTAGTTGAATGTTTACTTTAGAGACGGCCAAACTTGTCCATCCCAAATGTTTTATGTTATGTCCTACTGACACCTTAGGGGAGTGATCTAGTTTCTTCCCTTCATCATCAAAACTTGTGGTTATCTTTCTTTTGCATTTTAAGCTACTCACAAGTTGATACAATAGCAGCTATTGTGTTTTTATTTTACATATCCTTATTGCTAATTCTATTGAACATCATGTTACCTCCTTGTTTCCTATCTGTATATGTCTTTCAGTGAAACATCTGCTCATATATTTTATCCATTTTCTAACTCAGAAGAGATATTATAGTTCAGTTTTATATATACTTATAATAAAAACTTTAATATATACTCTCTCACACACATATATATATATTAGTCTTTTGTTATAGATATGATTTGCTCGTGTTTTTTTGTATTTTAATCATGATCATAATGTTTTACAAGAAAAGTATTAAAATTTTCTAACGTTTAATGTACTTGTGTTTCCTTTCATGGATCATGCTTTCATGTTTCATTAGCCATAAACCCCAAAGACTATTTTCTGCTTAATGTATCTTTTACAGCTTTACAGTTGTATATGTGGTCTATTTTTCTTGATTGTTACATTAAGTGTGCAGTTTAGATTGAAGTGCATATTTTAATATGACTGTGCCATCGCTGTAGAACCATTAATTCAAACAGTTTACTTGATTTTTGAAATGAGATCAGACTCACACATATCTCCTTGCTTTCAGACCTGACCACTTTCTGTGTATTCTGGATGCCTCTTAAATGTTTCACAGACATTTTAGATTTAAAGGACCCCACACAGTGCTCTCATTTCTCTGCTTTGACCCATCATCATCATCGTCATCATCATCATCATCATTTTCTTAACTGTGCTGTATTAATTAGCACTGCATTTGACTCTACTCCCCTATCAAAGAATTCTCAACCCTTCCTTATCTTTAAGTATAATATGAGGTACCACCAGATATTCTTAGCTCCATTCCCCAAATTTTCCATACACTCATTTCTTTTTGGACCACTGTTCTAACTCTGATGCTTTTTGCTTCAAATGCTAGTAAGTCTGATGTTACCTGATTTTTCTCCTAGATTTCAGTCTTTGTACCTAATATTTTTTTTTTCAATAATGCAGCTCTGATAATCCTTCTCAAATGCAAGATTAAGCAACTACTTTTTCTTTAGTCTTTATGTTGTCCTGTGCATCATATTTGAAGGTAGAAGTTTCCACAGGCATTTTCTTCAGACTCTGGCTTTAGCTCCAGCCTTGACAGCAAGCCTAGCACCATGACTGACTCATTGTAAATAAATATTTCCCGATTAAGCAACAGTATCTTAAATAATGGATGAAAAAACTTTCCATTGTCAGTATTATACATTCTGTTTTTAACAGTATTTACAACTGCATTCCCTGAGTATTTAGTAGAAACATGGTCCATCCCCTGAAGCAGCATCATGGAATTGAAACAGGAACTTGGATAACAGATTTTTTTAAAGATATGATTCTGAGAGGTTAGAGTAAAAACAGAGAGACAAATGAGCCATCAAAGATAAGCTATCCTCCGGGCCTTCCAAGAAGTGTATGGAATCCAACACATGTGCACTTGAGTAACTTAGAATGTGAAATACAGGAAGTCCGAGTGCTATCACTTGCTCTGCTCTTTCTTTGATTAAGGAAAGTTCCTCTGGCATTGTGAACAAACTGGAGGGCATAGAAGAGAAATCCTGGGGCTCCTCTTGTAACTGGAATGCTGGCAATACAAGAAGTGTTTGTCCCCTTCCTGATGAGCCTAAGAGTCAGCAGAGGGCAGATGAGATGTGGTATAAATACTAGAGGTGTCTGCTGCAAACAACAAAAAGACATAGGGTAATCACAGTGTCTGTCTTCCTGTGAATCAAGAGAACCCCTAGTTATTTGTTTTTAAACTTACACATATGAACATAGTACCAATTCAAAGTGTGATAGTCTTTGTGTGATGTGGTATGACGAATGCATGCAAGAAGTTGGTCAGGTACTTATTAAACAGTTTTTTAAAATCTATATTAAATCAACCATGAAATGTGCCCAATTCTGAAATGGCAGAGTATTTGTACTCTTATCCCATGGGGCTATTGAAACAGTAAAATGAAACAGTTATTATAAAGCACTCTGTGCAGTGTCTGGCACAAAGCAAGCACTCAATAAATGTTCATATTTATTGGATTATTATTGTTGATTGTCAGGAATCATCAGGTCCACATCAGTAAATCGTAGTCTGTCAGCAGGAACATGGAACCATTCTCATTATTCGGAACTTAGTGTTGCATGGGCAGTCATTAAAATCGGATCTAATTTTAGTCTTCTGAGAAACAGAAAATGCTAGTTCTCTGGAAATGTCGAATCCTTCCTTGGGTGTGTACTTTAATTTTCCAGAGTTATATTGCATGATCTTTAAAACAAAAATGAAATCATATTGCTGTTCATAAAAAGCCCAGGAAAATACTTGGCACTATAAAATATGAAAGAAAAATCTATTTTTTTCTCCATAGGACATAATTGAAAAAACAAGGTCAGTCACAGAGTTTTGAACTATACAAGAGGAATGGAACAAACATTTCCTCCAATTATTTTATGGCTGCCAGGTTAAACTCATACTTATCCAATGAGGCTCAAAAAAGAATACTGTTCTGTACAAACTGTACTGATGATAGTGATTCAGGAAGTAAATGATAAAGATTCAATCCTTCAAAAGTGTTTTTAGAATTGGATTCTAGTAAGTTTCATTTTGCTATTGGCCAAACAAAGTGGATACTACAATATAAAACAGTGAAGGCATCATTCTGAAGAGAAGCTTGTGCATAGAAAAGAAACAGAGACCCCTAATTTAGAGATATAGCTAGACAAGAAAGGTAGTTTCACTGTAGCATACAGAAAACATTAAATAAAGCAGTATGGAGGAAATGGCTTAGAATGGAAAAAAGTCAGTGAGGTATAAATGATAGAAATGGACTAAAATGCCAAGAAATACAAAAGAATATAGAAGGAGAATTGCAGCAATTATTGTACACATTAAATGCAAATAGTTCAAAAGAAGATAAAAATCTTCTGAAAGGAATAAGTGAATAGGAAATTTCATTCCATCTCCTTTACCAAGACAAAGTTAAGGCCTCTAAAAATGTTTAAGATATTTAAGATCCTTTCTTCTCCATCCATTTCAGACATTCCTTTTATTATATTTCTGTAAGGGCAAAGCACTCTCAAGAATAAGAATGTGGCAAGATGGGTCAGCAAAGAAAAAGGCACTTGGTGCCAAACCTGAAGACCTGAGTTTGATCCCTGGAATCCACATGGCAATAAGAAAGAACCAAGTCTCCTACATTGCCCTCTGACCTCCACACACTCATATGTACATACACACGGACACACGGACACACGGACACACGGACACATGGACACACGGACACACGGACACACACACACACACACACACACACACACACACACACACACACACACACACACATTGTAAAACTGAAAGAAAAACAGCCAGGCATAGTGGTGTACACCTGTAGTCTCGGGTAATTCTGAATTAGGAGGATTGCTTCAGCATGGAGGTTTAAGTCCACCTGGTAAAGGCAGTAGGTCCCCATCTCAAAAAAGAGAAAAGAGAAAGAATAAGAGAATGCCCATTACTGTCCATTCATATTCTCCTAATCCCATTCCAGTAAATTTCTCAGTGGTTCAAAGCCACCACTTACAGTTTTGAAGATATCATTTTCTCCTCTTCCCTAAACCTCCATTCATACCATTCTGTTCCTATATCTTCAGAGGTTTCCTTACCAGTAAGCTAGCAAATTCAAGACCTTTATCTGTTCTTGAAATAATAGAATCAGTGCCCAAAGAAATCCAACAACCCCATGAATTTGATCCCTTTGCAATTTAAAATGATATTCAAAGTGTCTTTATTCACAGAGACTTGGTGTGGTGGGGTTTTCTTTAATCACTTTCAGGATGTCGGTCTTCACATCCCCTCAACTGGCTTCATGTAGACCAGGCTGGCCTTAAACTCGATCTCACCATGTAGCTGAGGATGAATTCGAACTTCTGGTCCTCTTACCTCTATGTTGCTAGGGCTAGACTATACATATATACTGCTACATCTATGACTTTCAGGAGTCATTACATAGTGAAATCCATGTTTAGATTATCTACTTTTTAACAAAGTTCCTTCCAGTAACTAGAGAACATAAAAAAGTAACAGATTTTTGAAAACTGCTGTACAAATGCTAATATCACCAGTCTATATAAATGGGCAGCATAAGTCATATGGCTTATTTACCTGCTCCTTACCTGATCTGCGACTTTAGAGCAGCATGGGTGACCTCATTCATATGCCTGTATTGCTGTTATTTCTGACAAGGCAGAGGAAATGACCAAGACAACAGACTACCAAGACAGGAAGGAGAACAGTTTGGTGTCATGACATACAATTTTCTAGTCAAATAAGTGGTGCTAGAAAATTTTCTGGAATCTTCTAAAATGTTCTGCTGCTGATTTTAAATAGGAGTCCCCTAAAAGAAATAATTTAAATTTTTAACTATAACGAGTAACTATTAGAGTCTGTCAAGATTGAAAGCTCCTTCAAATGGCCAGATTCCAAAGGGAAAACTGATGAATTATATTTAACTTTCCAAACTAAAATGTAAAAAGATGTTTTTAAAAGGAGAGTGAGAATGGTGATTTTCATATAGTATCTTAGTCACTGTTCTGGTGAGAAGACATCAAAACGACTCATAAAGCATTTATTTGAGGGGTTGCTCAGAGTTTCAGGGAGGTTATTCCATGACCATCATGGCAGCAAATGCAGCAATAGACAGACATGGCACAAGAGCAATAGCTGAGACCTTATATCTATCTTCAAGTAGAAGGCAAATAGTGTGACTAGGCCCAGTATGCAACTTGAAATCTCAAATCCTGCCTCAGGGACACACATCCTTCAACAAGGCCACATCTACTTCCTAAGTAATCAACTATCTGTCAAGCAAACATTCAAATATGTGAGCCCACATGGACTATTCTCATTTAAACCACCGTAGTTAGGTTACTACTATTAACCTTCCAGCTATCCTTGTAGCAATCTAGGAACTCCCTTCTGAAGTGAGCATTCTACTCTGGCTCAAGATTTTGAAATTATCTAGGTCTGGCTCTTTCTCAGTGGTGAAAACTAGATCATGGACTGAATGCCTAAGACAATTGAGTGTTCTGTTGATTGATAATATAGGTTTCTGAGTAGCGGGCATTGAAATAGATTTATGGGAGGACAAGAAAGAAAAACGGGATAAAGTAGAACTGGATGGGTGGAAAGTTGGGCATACATCAAAGTACTACTCTCAAAGAGACTAGACTAAGACTATGAGCAGTTCCAGAACAGATGGCCAACTAGAAGTGCCATTGAGAAAAGAGAAGAGAGGTTTCTCAAAGCCAGAGTTCACTCAAACAGCTCAAGTCTCAAAAGCCTACTGGACATTCCCTGTCTTTGCCTCCCCTGGACTGTAATTACAGGCAGGCCACACATCTACCTGGCATTTATGTGGTTTCTGGGGATCTGAATTCAGTTCTTCCCTTTGGTATCCAAGCATTTTATCTGCTAAGCCATCTCCGTGGTATTAGAAGAATATTTTTTTTTATTAACTTGAGTATTTCTTATATACATTTCAAGTGTTATTCCCTTTCCCGGTTTCCGGGCAAATCCCCCTCCCCCCTCCCCTTCCTTATGGGTGTTCCCCTCCCAACCCTCCCCCCATTGCCGCCCTCCCCCCATAGTCTAGTTCACTGGGGGTTCAGTCTTAGCAGGACCCAGGGCTTCCCCTTCCGAGAATATTTTTTTTAAATAGGCAGCTTTTATGCTACTAGCGACATAATTTTTCTAAAGATTTGTTTTTAAAGTGTGTGTGTGTGTGTGTGTGTGTGTGTGTGTGTGTATTAGAAGTGGGAATATTGTGTTTGTAACAGGGCTATTTATCAGTTAGTCATAGAATCGACTCTGGCCTTAACTCAAAAATTAGTATCTGTATATGTAAAATTGAGGATAAGGATTTACTGTTGATGAATGACTTCCAACAAAAGACAGTTATTTTCCTAGGGACTGGTAATGTCTGGAGACGTTTCGATTGTCACCACTGGGATTACTTGCTCTTAGCATTACAATGGGAGAGGCCATGCAGTTATTCTCTAACACACAGAGTTGCACTACAGAAAATTATATGAGCCAAAATATACTAAAGTTGAAAAACAGCTAGAGATACTGTCATATGTGCATGTGCTAAAAGATCCCAGAAGAGTTATTGGTCTTTGAATTATTCCTGATTATTTGCCTTTGTTCTTATTTGCATCAATACTTGTTATTGAAATTCTTTCCGACTCATTCAATTTAGGGACAGAAAGACTGAATAGAATTAGTGAAATATTTGCATCCTATATACTTTATTTATTTTTGCAGTATATGTAAAATTACTGTTGTTTGATTATTTAAATATCCTTGTGTTATATAACTCTAGAAATTCACAGCACCCTGTTCTTCCTTATTTGTGTTTTATGATGGTGAATGACATTAACAGCTCTTATTGGAATAGTGTAACTTTAAGTTAGACTCAAATCAGTGAAATTTTACTATAGTGTCTCTTCATGTGAAAGAATGTATCTTTTTCTTTCTGGGACTTATACTCAAAAAATAAGAGAAGGAAAGCAAAATTTTTAGCACTGTACATTTTGAACCATCTAATAGATGTTTTAGCCTTTGGGGAATTTAGCTCCAAAAACAGCTGCTAGGAAAATAAAAAGACTGGTTAATGCCTGAAGGGATAAAAAGATCAGTTAACAAAAAATAAAAAAAAAGTTTTCCTCAAGATGAGAAACACACCTTCAATCCTAGATCAAGGACTAGATGTTCAAAGTTCTACATATAAGGTTTACCATTACTTTGGAAAATTCTAGAAAAAATAGTTTGGTATCAGTACACTGAAATCATTACCAACTAGGTATAGTAGTGTTACCAGCTCGTTTTTCATGGACAACCCACTATTTTATCTAAAATAATAAATCATTCAGTGCCTTATATGCACTATATTTATAAAGACCCTTTAAAATCAATTATGGTACAGCAAGGAAAAGACAAGAAAACAAATGATTCTAATTATATTTTTAAAAGCTACTTGCAAACAAGTTTAAGATATTAACAAGGAAAATGATGAATCTCTTGCTTATGAAAGTAAGGAAGAAATCTACAGTATGTGACAATGTTTGAAATTTCAGCGGTTTTTAATCCACTAGGATTATATAGGGCTGGAAAAATGGCTCAGTGATGACCAGCCCTTGCTGCTCTTCTAGAAGATCCTAAATTAGTCATAAGCACCTTTGTTGAGAAGGTTACAATTGCTTATACCTACAGCTCCAGAGGCTCTAATGTAGTCCTATAGCTTCTGAGGGTACCCACACACTTGAGCACCACCATACCACACACACACACACACACACACACACACACACACACACTCGCTCGCTCGCTCACTCACTCACACTTGCACTTTTAATAGAAAACTTTTTTTAAAGATTATGTTGCTAGTAGCATATAAGCTGCCTATTTAAAAATATTCCTCTAACACTGTGGAAATGGCTTAGCAGATACAATGCTTGCCAAACAAAAGGACAAGGAAGGCAGAGACAAAAGCTGTCCAGAGCCTTTGACAGTAAGCGGTATGAGTGAACTCTGGTTTTCAGAGACCTTTCATTAAGGAATAAGATGAATAGTAATCAAGGATGAGCCTTGGGCCTTCTCATGAATTCATGTATACCTGTACACAAGCATGTGCCTCCACATGACCAAACATGCATGTACATACGCATACAACATTGAACACACAGATGCATCATTTTAAAAAAAAGAAAATAAAACCTCCTCCGTTCATATGTGACACTGAGCTATTAATCTGGTTCCCCATCTTAATATAGGCCTCAATACTGTCCCACCACTAGAAAATAAGGTTGCTTTTATTGGTGAAAAGCACACAAATATTTAAAGAATTTTTTTTAGTCCAAGGTGCACTACTGTCTCCTAAAAACACAAAAGGTTATTGAGAAAGGGATTTTTTCATGTTCCATGTTTTCCATCATATTCAAAATAAACACACAGTAATGTGTGTACATAGAAAACCCTTGATGTACTGTGTGGGGAAATTGACTGCAAAGCCCACGTCTCATTCTTCTGAGGCTTATTAAATTATGGCTAAAAGGGGGGAAATACCCTGGTTATCTGTACCTCTTTAGCTTAGAAGAGACACATTAGCTATGGAACTTGCTCTGGAGATGTACCTGCTAAATCACCCTTTCCTTTTCTGTTCCAGTAGTCACTTTTAAAAATTATTTTGTACCATTTGAGTTTGGTTTTGAGAATTATTCTCATTCTATAGCCCAGGCTGACTTGCAAAACATTATGTAGCTCTGGATAGTCTAGACCTCATACCAATTCTCCTGCCTCAATCTTCAGAGTTCTGGGAATACCAGTATAAGGCATCCCACACACACAACACCCACATTTTGACACAAACATTAAGGTGTAATGGGATGTTTCATGTCTTGGCTGATTTTTTAAGCCAAATATACTATTTCTATCTAAATTATAGTAGAAAGTTTGCAAAGAATCAGTATGAAAGTTATGAGGATATTCTGATGATTCTGTCCTCTGGCCCATAATTATTGCATTTATTTATTCTGCTTTGCTGCTTTGAGTTATGATGAGCACAAACCCAGGGTATCTTCTACCACAGATAAGTGCCCTGCCAATTGCACTATAACCTAGTCCAGTGCTTTTGTTAGTAAGTCAACACATCACCCAGAAAGCCAATGGCTCCTCCTCCGACATATCTCTATATATCATTACGTAGCTCCTAGGGTTTCACCTAGGGTGAAACTGTAAGGCTCCCTGCACTCTTTCTTCTTTGGAATATCCCGACATTGGACCTCTTCTATCTTATCGTATAACCAGGTTACTTTTTGGCAATATAACCTTGCCTCATTTTCTCCATATTTCCATTCATCCTAAAATACCACTTTGTCAATATGATTTTCAGATTTTAATGTAGAATATTGAAATGAAAGTAGCAGTTCTTACCGGAGTGGGAAGCCATATAGCTAGAGACATGGTTTTAAAAAGAGAGAAAATTACTTTTTAAACAGTTTTTTGCATTCTTCTTGAATTTTAGTATTATGTTAATACTTTAAAATAAAATAAAACTTAAAATCTTAAAGCCATTAATTATTTTAAAAGTGTGTTAGAATTCCTTCCCATGAACATCTAAATGTGAAATCTCCTTTCTTTAATCTGACAGTAAGGTCTTGCTCGGATGTGACTCCAGGCTACATTCCCAGTCTTATATTAGCAAGCTTTCCTTTTCTTTGCATGCCACATAGCCCTGTATTAGTGCCAAGTTTTCCCACATTGTTCTTTTGACATCCAGATTGTCTCTCCTATCTTTGTTCATCAAAAGCATACCTGATTTTAAAGGCCCTGGTTTAAGTCAGCATCTTCATTGATTCAATCTAGATCTTTGATAACCCCTAGCACTATTTATGCTTCTTTTAGTACTCTTCAGTTACTGAGAAACAAACCTTCTGGCTTGATGATTGCCAGAGAGTAACTTCTCCAACTGTCAACTGTATGGTATCATATTCTTTGGACATTCATTTATTCTTCTGAAGATGCTTATGATTGTAGTGCTAGATTCATAGAATTAGTCGTTCTTTGAAATACTTACATATGCCTACTATGAGATAGGCACTGTCCTTGATCCTGGGGATACAGACCTGGGTAAAAAGATGGTATTCTGCATTTGTTGAGTTTGCCTTCTCATATTTGAAGGAAATGTTTAAATGGAATATAAGTAGAAAGTCCTCAAAACAACACTTAGAATGCAGTAAATGCTCTGTGTACAATGGCTATTATTACAGTTGACATTGTTTTTATTCAGTATTTCTATTAACAGATAAGGAGACTGAGGGACATAAACTGCTAAATATAATACTGAAGTTCAAAGGGCAAGTTAAAAACTCCAATTCCTGACTTTTTAACTCAAAACGGGTGCCCTTTCCAATGTGTTTGTTGGTCCTACTCCAGGATATACATAAAACTCATCCATACATATTTAAAGGAAGTCCAGATTCCAAACATCCAAGCCCAACAGAGAATTCAGAAACCTTAGGGATGATCTAAGAATCTGCAATATTAAAGAACTTCCTAGGGGGGCAGTTATAGTGAGATGGCTTAGTGGTAAAAGTGCTTGCTGCCAAGCCTGAGAACCTTACTTTCATTCCCAGGACTCACATAGTGAAAGGAGAGAACCAGCTCCTGTATGATGTTCTGTGTGTTGAATCATATGTTGTGACATGCCCCTGTACACACATCAAATAAATAGATAATAAACAGATAAAATGTTAAAGAACTTATTTAGTAGTCGTGATGTACTCTCAAATCAGAGTATTAGTGTACGACATTAAAGCATTTCCTGTTTTTATCATGATTATTTGTAAATATCTAATCCACAAATTCACTATCAACAGAATCCTGTTTTAGTTTTCTTCTTCTTTCAACCAAAATGCCTTATAAACACCGAATAAGTATTTGAGTAATTAATTGCTTAATTATTTAATTAAAGTTGTTCTTAAAATGCAAATGTTCGCAGCTGTGGTACTAGAAGCCTGTGATGAGCTATCGCTGATTTATTTTATTAATAAATAAAAGGATATTTATTAATCAGCTATGAACCACATTGTTGAAAATGAAGGGCATGCTTAACATCTGGAACTGGAACTGAGAAAACCCCTAACCTAAACATCAACTACATCTTGCCAATCATCCCCCAACCTGGGGCCACTTGACCTTCTCTTCTATCTTCTATATTTCCACGACAACTTCAGCTATCATGAGAGAGGAAGCATATATATCCCTACCCCCTTCATGTTGTTTGTTTAACTTAGTGCAACTCTCTTCATTTGAAGATGGAGGAGGGTTTCTCTCCTTTAAAAAAATCATTATTCTTGTCACACCCCAAACATGAACTTCACTTCTATACATTAAGATTATAAGGCAAAACTCCCAAAATGCAGTAGCTGATTATTCACAGTAGACATATTAAGTCAAGAAGATTATTTTTTCTCTTTGCTAAGGCACAAAGCCTGGGGCTATATGCATTTTTATTACACTTTACTGCCTTGGTTTCACTTGAGGATTAAAAAGAGAGTCAAGGTACAGTGCACGTATCCTGATGGATTTTAGGATTTCGTGCTTTAGTGAAAGGAAGAATCTCATAAAATACCTCAGATTATTGCTCTGGGAAGTGTACCTACTTCTGTGATGACCTAGAAATTCAATCTTTTGTTTCTCCTGTAAAAGATCACATTGTATTGCGGAATTTTTTTCCCTGTAGTTTTCTGCACCATGTAAAGCCACATTTAGAAAAATAGCTTTAGTTTAGATCTGAAGTGAAAATATCTAAAATAGTTCAGGGAAGTCTTATGATTATTCAGGGAGCTTACAAGCAGCCTTGGGGTTGGAGTGAGGTGGTGTGAAGAAGTGGGGAAACAGGAGGGAGAAGGGAGGGGGACTACATCAAAATTATATAAAAAGACTGTCTGAGACAGGCTATGTAGACCCAGTGCAAGTCCAAGTGTAAGTTTTAACACCTATTTTGTCAAATTGATAACACTTTACCACTACGACCGTTAATACCACCACCACCAATCCTGGCACCACTGCCACTTCCACCACAAATAACAAGTACATTGGATCTATCTTCTCTCCTTCAATAAATACTCATTTATTTAACATGTGCCACATCTACTGATGTAGCCAAAAAGGGAGAAAGAATGCTATAGGGTGAGGAAGTATAATAGAAGAGACCTTCGAGTTTCCCTATTTGTAAAAGAAAGGCTTCATAATGGCTTGGCAGCTGCACAACACAAAGAAAAGGTGGCCAGAGCGTAAAGCTTGTAACTAGAAGCCCACTCCTGGCACACACAGGGTTTTTTTTTGTGATATGCAGACAAATTGAGTGTGAAAGGAGTCAAGGTCAATGTAGCTTTGGAAAGGCTTAAAGGGGGATGGGGTGGGATGAGGGGTATTGATTTCTTAGTTAAGGAAAACCTACCAATCTTCATTAAAATATCTTCAACTGTGTTGCTGGCCAAAATATCAGATGGAAAACCTGTTTAATTTCTACAGTTTTATCTTTTTTTTACCTGTTTAACTTCATGACTTCAACCCGCTTCTATCATTTTAGTATGGGTTTACTCTGTATGCTACTTTTAAAAAAAGATCCCAATTCTATTTTATCTCATTGACAGTTCTTTCAAATTACCACTTGTGGTCCCTGGGGACACTCCTGTGTTCTAGTACCAGGAGGCATAATTACGCAATTACAATGTGAACATTGTGCTCCTTATGGCCTGAAATGCCCCTAGAAAGGAATGCTCCATTGGCCTCAGAAAGTTTCTGTGAGGACGATATCTTCCAAATGGGGAATAAATAAAGCTGCAGAATAAATAGCTAAAGCTGAAATGTAAATGATCCAATGTAATATTGTGGCAAGGTGAGAGACACTTGACTTTTAGTTCCTGTTGCAAATCAGGAGTTATGTTAGGAAAGCTTTTAATATGGGACCTGTTTGTTTTTTTTTTTAAATATAAATTCCATATCAAGTTACATCATCTAAGCTGAGTAGTTGAACTTTTATCTATTGAGACAAAAAATGTCTAAGAAATACTTCCCATGAGCCCTCCCCTTCAGAATTTTCATAACGATCTGTAGTGGTAACTGAGTGAAGATTTGGACAAATGAAGCAGGATAAGAGGTTGATTGTTGCTTTTCTAAATTAAAATTAATGATACCCTTAAGGTTCTGAAGCACATGAAGTCAACTGAATGTTTATATAACCTGACTGTGTTGTCACCAAATCAAACACGAAAAGCAACAGATAAATTTCCAAAGCACGGTTCAGAAATGGCTGAGATGGAAGCTTAAAGCCTCAACAAAAGTCTCGCTGTCCGTCTGCTTTTGCTCCCATGTTGATGAAAGAGTTCTTTAGAAGTGAAGAAATAATGCCGCTGGAGATAGGCCAAATCTAGTCTTGGACGACACTTCTCATCATGCCTTGCCAACCTGGCAGGGGGCCATAGCCACTTCATTTGAGGCACTATCTGTTCACCCACTGAGTCCATATGCTGTTCGGGTGGATTCTATAGAAGATAAAGTGGTGAAGGGAAAGGAGTCAGGGCTGGGGATGTAGCTCTGTTAATCCCACCAGGCAGGAATAAGATCACTACCACATTTTTGGAGCCAAATTTGAAGGAAGCTTTATTAAATACTGGCCTGGATGATGAACACGGGCCAGGCCTGTACCTGGGATTCCCACAGAGTATGGCATCAAATTATATTAGTCAGAGGCTTATAAAGGCAAAACCCACAAAGCTACGTACTTCCCACCTCCTTCCAATTGGAAGGCAAACATGCATTCTGACACACTTCCTGCCTACAAGCCTCCCGCCTACATGTGATCAAGCACAGCCTGTGCAGTTGGGGCAACCAAGCTTGTTTAAAGAAGCAAAAACACTTTCCTTACATGAACAAACAGCTTCCAGCATTCCAGGAAGTTATCTGTTTCTGGGCGAGTGGAGCTTACAGGTTAGCATCACTTTTGTTTTATAGATGGTTTAAATACAGCAATTAGTCCTAAAACATGACTTTAGCCTTCACAACTCACATATAAAATATGAGAGGCTTTGCGTTGAACCCCACCGAATACCACCAACAAACGTTGAAAAAATAAAATTAGTCAAAAATTAAAAATCCAGGGTCTGGTGAGACGGTTCAGTTCTTAAAAATGATTGCTGCTCTTGTAGTGGACCTGAGTTTAGTTCTCAGTATACACTTCAAGTGACTGCAACTGCTGTTCGAGGGGACCTGCCACCCTATTCTAGTCTTTACAGGTAACTATGTATGTATGTTGCACATAGCATACACACACACACACACACACACACACACACACACACACACAGAGTAAATCTTTTAATGTATTTAGAAATAAGTCACAAAAAATATAAAATAGAATGAGGAGAAATCTATAAAAGAGGAATATAAAAAAGGTAGATTAATTATGCATGTGTTATCACTATCAAAACCCCAGTTAAGACAAGTTGATTGCTGGAGCACCAGAATTTGAAAAATAATAGTAAGCAATCTAAAGAGGAAGGAAGGAAGGAAGGAAGGAAGGAAGGAAGGAAGGAAGGAAGGAAAAGAAAAGGAGTAGATTAATGTTGGTCTCAGAGGCACACATTAGTTTCCATGCCAAAAATCAGCTAACCATTATACTCCCATTCAGAGTGAACCTTGTGTTAAACGTGGGTTCCAGAGTTTTAACCTGAAAAGTTCTGTTGAGCTCCTAAGTGTCCTAATGTTAAGAAAACACAAATTCAAGAAGAGCTCCCAGTCAATCTTGTGCTAAAGAAGGCCAAGTTGTTTGGCCACAAAGCTGTTGTGTATCACAAATACTCATTCTAAACCTTACCTCAGAATGTATTTTTTCCTGAATTATAGTTCAATAGAAATGAAAAGTCATGGTCTGGAATGTTGACTCAGAAGATAAGCACTGCCAGATCTTGCAGACAACCCCGGTTTAATTCCCATACCCACATGGTGGCACACAACCCATCTGTAACTCCAAGTCCAGGAGATCTGATACCCTATTCTGACCTCCTCAGAAATAATGCATGCACATAGTACAGAGACATATATGCAGGCAAAACATACATGCATGTAACATAGAATAATAATCTTTATAAAGAAATGGGAATTCAAAGACTATTAATTTTAAATTGAAAGTGATTGTATTTACTTAAGAGAATTTTAACTATCGCTGTGATAGTTTTAGTTGACTTCCCAGAATGATGTTTAAACATATATACATGAGTGTTCTATGTTGTCAGAACTCAAGAGCTGACACGACATTATTCTTTGAATGAGCTTTATTAGAAGAGAATGGCATGGCAGCCATGATAGGCTTCAAATTGGGAGAGCATTGGAAGATATAGAATGGTATCACACTGTAGACAACCTTCCCTTCAAATCCTGAGAGGAGCTACATTAGAAGAGATAGCCACAATCAACAACATAACTGAGATCCTGAAGGGAGAGACAAAGCCTTTAGCTCCAGAAAACAAAGAGGGTTTCTGACTCTTAAAGGTTTTCAGGGAGGTAGGTAGTCTTCAGACCATGATACCTGACCTAGCCTGGTCTACATACCAAGGAACAGAAAGACAGGCACTAAATAAAAACATAAACTTATCCTTTAAAAATTATTGTAGTTCTGGGCATGGTGGTGCATTCTTTTAATATCAGCACTTGGAAGGCAGAGGTAGGTGGGTCTATGTGCATTGGAGGCCAACCTGGTCTACAGAGTTAGTTCCAAGACAGTTAAGGTTATATACAGAAACCCTGTCTCCAAAAAATAAAAATTCCAGGTGGTTATAACACATGCCTTCAATCTCAGCACTCTCTTGATAAAACAACAACAAAAATTTAGATTTATTTCTTTTAATGTTTATAATGTTTGTAAGTATATGCACCACATAGATGGTTTTGAACCACCATATGGAAGCTAGAACCTTAACCTCACACCTTTTAAAGAATAACAAGTGCTCTTAATTGCTCATCCACCTTTCCAGACCCATAAACTTATTTTGTAAACATTTCTTTATTACTATTTGTGTGTGATTGTGATATATGCGCATAAGTATACGGGGGTGGGGGTCAGGGGGCAATTTTATGGACTCGGTTCTCTTATTCCATTTTTGAGTTCCAGGATCAAACTTAAATTCCTAGGCCTGTACAAAAAGTATCTTTTCCTACTCTGCCACCTCACATCATAAGCTTACTTTGCAGTTATATGGGTAATAGCTTCAAAGCCACAGCACATGTTTTTTTAATCCAATCTCTGTCTCAAGGAGTGAGAATAAATACAGCTTCAGAGGGGCATGGTCTGAATTTCGCAAGGGGGAAGAGTAGCTAGATGGTATGCATTCCAACACATGAAAGAGTTTGGAAGCAATACATAGGTCCTCCATGACACAAATATGTAACTCAGAAACACCGTAGATTGTAAAATTGTTGGACAAAGAAGTCATGAGTAGAGTGTGGAAAGTTGGCAGATATATGAGGAAGGGCATTATTCACTATCCTCACAATAAAAGAAGAGTTGGGGGTTATGTTTTGTTTTATTTTGCTTTGTCGTTTTGATTTTTCATAGCCTCATTAGTATAGGTATGGGGTACAGTTTTTCTATGAGTGTGAGTTTTCATCAAGCTGTAAGACAAACTTATAGTCAGACAGTCAAAATGCACAAGCCTAGGTAGATATTTCTTTTTTCCTGGCCTGTGGTAAACATGCTTTCTGTGTGGTCTCAGAAAGAACCCTTGGCCATTCGAATGGAACCACATTGTCTAGCAAGGCATTTCCTCATCTGGTGATAACTACAGTTCTTGGAAACCTTTAGAGAAGACAATAGCTTAACTGTGATTAACCAACAAATCAAGAGAAAGTGGAAGCTCTTGAAATTATAAAACAAAGTCAGCAACACATTTGATAATACTGTTTTCAAATACAGTAATTGTTTATCTCTGTCCTTTTCTTTTTAAAAATCTTTTGGCAGGTTTAGAGAATGTGACAAAGAAATCAAGGGGGCTTTCAAATCCACACAGGAATGTACTGAGTTATGGAAAAGAGCTGAGAATTAAGATTTGTTGGATTATTTGATTCTCATTCATTTTCCCTCAAATTGCACTTTGAGTTCAACTGTATTCATATTTAGCACAGTGGCTAACAGATTATAGGAATTCATCTCTTTGATTCATTCCCTCAGTAAATTTTTCTAAGCAATTCTTATATACTGGGCACTATGCTAAGCTGTGAACAAGAGAGCATTGATGTCTCATAGACGAAGAACCTGCATTCTAGTAATTATCTTTTGAACTGCTGTAGAGAAGTGGTTTGTTTTGCTTTGCTTTCCTTTTAGAGCTAAGGGTACCTTGGTAGCCGAGCTCATGCCTCTTGTTTACCAAGCCCAGAGTTCAGTCCTTGACACCACACAAAGCAAAATTAAATACACAATAGAAATCCAGGAAACAGTTTTTACTGGACTTATAAAAGGTCTACACAAACTGCACATTATATAGAACCCATCAAAATGGAAAGAAATGAATAATATATATCCTTCATAATTCTTGAATATGATTAAAGTCAATGTAGATTAGCAATACGGGGGAGATTTGGGGTTTGAGTTTGCCTTATGCTGGGTTGCATTAGGTTTTCCAAATTTTAGCATTGTAGTCAAGATGAATATAATGAATATCATATAAAATGAATATAATTTTTCTCTTTCATCATCAAATTGAAGGAAAGAGGGAAAGAAGGGAAGAGGAGAGAAAGGAAAGGAAAGGAAAGGAAAGAAAAGGAAAGGAAAGAAAGAAAAGAAAATGGATGTTATAAAGTTTTGTGTTAGGAATCTTGGAAAAGAAATTGTTTATTTAAAATATACTTGTTACAGTAAAGATTTAAGAATAATGTATCTGTTAATTCAGTCAACTAACATGAGCTAAGCACCTGTTGTATGTCAGGTACTGTGCTCCTGTCTGGAGATTGTCCAGGAAATAAAATTATGTCCCCTGTCCTCACGGAGCATATAAAAAGACTTTTCTTTTTACTCTCCCCTGGTATGCATTTAGTGAAGAATTGCTGCAAACTAGATTATGAGTACTCACAGAGCAGATGGCAGTATTTTGCCCATCTGGGCTAGTTCTAAAGAAAAGACCCTTGTGTATCAATAGATAAGATTTCTTTCAGTTCTAAGTTTTCATGATCTATGATCAAATAGTAGAAATAGAATATATGCTTCCAAGTTGATGCTTTACTTTTATTTCTATTGCAAATGGAAACAAAGGGCATGACCTATTAATTCAGGGGAAATTCTATTCCTTTTGTCTCTTTAAATAATTTTATTTCAACTTCTTAACTCTTTCTGTTCAACTCACCTTCTTAAGTTCCTTTTTACCTCATTTTAGCTTTTCATCCTTCCTTTTCCTTCCTTTGGTGACTTAAAAAACTTGTCCTTGTCTGGTAAAGAGTTTCAATTTCAAAGAATACTTGCACACATATACTACTGGTTCCTCTTCTAATAGCTTTATTTCCAGTCTCCCAGATTTGAAATCAAGAAGTGGACTATTTCAAAACTTAAGCTCATGGTATAGAGTGGCATAATGTGAGGACACTTGCTAACAGAACAGTTGTGAAACCTTGGGTTCTATCCTCAACCTTGCAAACACAAATCAAAACTCTAGTATGCAAATGAATCCTTCCTTCAAAATGATCCTATATACCTTCATTTTAAATCTATTTTCAAGTCTTTGTCATAAGACATGTGTTAATAATATTATTTCCCTTCTCCCAATTCCCTTTGGAGCACTCAGTACAAATCCCTGCCTCAAGAATCGGAGATCTATGCAAAAGAAGAGAAAGACTGTAAGAGCCAGGGTGGTAGCTCACTCCAAGGCAACTGCATCTTCCTTGCTTAAAAACACAACCAGTTCAAATATTCTAACGCAATTGAGCTATTGTTTCAAAAGCTTATCAATTTCTCTCATGAATAATTGTTCACAGAATAAAGTACTTCGTTGGTAAGAAGCTATAGCTTGTAAAACCCTTGGTCTCCTTCACACTTTTCTTTCTCATAATCATTTCTTTATTTAGTTGATCTGCAATCATTCTACACAGAACCTTTCCCCATGACAATCTGTAAATTTTTTAAAAATGTGCTTAATTCTTAGTTATTTTAACAGTTTCATGAATATTTTGTTTCAGTAAAAGAAACATTTTTAATTTTAATGTCCTTGTGTTTCCATTAAGTTTGAGTCATGGGGGGAGAAATTCACTTTAATCTTATATTTACTTCTTGACAATACTGGGTGTAAAGTAGAAATTACCATTATTGCTCTCCTTAAGTAGCAAAATTTTAGCCATATCCTTAGTGATTGAGAAATTGTAATTGACTCTTGAATCAGTTGTTACAGCTATGTGGTCCCTAAAAGGTTACCACCATGGTTACTAAGGGTCTTGGCCTACCACACACTCAGAATCCATGTCCAGTTTCTCTTGAGGAATTCTTAATGGTTTGAAAAGGGATATCTGATCATTGTCCAATATTCTTTCCATTTCTTACCTTTCACATTCATCTCCTGATTCATTTCTTCATAAAATGATACATTCAAAATTTAGAAATAATTATATATTTCAAGCATGTATTTATATGTTTTTCCATAGCTTTTCTCTGTAAGTTTATTGTATCATGTCCTTAAATACTAAAAAGAGGCCTCATATTGGATCACAAAATGAATTAATGACTGAGAATTTATAGATGTTCACCCTTGATTTGGTCTTTATATATTAATTGTTTGAAACCTGAAGACTTAGAGGCTATGCTGTACCTCAATGATAATGAACTTCCTTAGCACATTTAAGGCATTGGACACAATCCATAGTGTGGCACCCCTGACACCAAAAAAGAAATTTAAAAGCTAGCTACTTACCAAATATTTACCATGTTCTAGTTTAATCTTGTACAAGGCTGTTAAGAGCAATAACCGAACAGAACCAGTTTAAATATTCTCACTGCTAATTTACCACTTAGTAAGCAATTTGTTGAGTATTTTATTTGCTTTGCTTTGATGGGTTCTTGCTTTGTCCCCTAGGCTAGCTTTATGATTTTAATGTAGTCTAGGTTGGCTATGAGCTTTAAGTTATCTCCTTCAGCTTTTTGAGTGCAAGGATTATAAGTAGTATCTGCTACCTGGACTAAGCAAGTTCCTTTGTAAGCTTGTCATACCTCAGTTTCTACATCAATGAAATTGCAGAGTAATATTATTTGTTATAGAGTTATTGTGAAGAATAAATTTCAGTTCATATTGCTACATACATAGCATTTAACAAATGTTGGCCATTTTGCGTTGTATATGATACCTTGTTCATTATACCTTCTTCCTCTCCATTTATTAACCACAATAGGAAAAACTTAGAGAACTTGTATTAATAAGTATTCTCTAGTACTTCAGTGGGAGGGGAGCAGAGAGATGAAAGATGGTAGGTGTATAGATGATAGATAGGTACAGAGCGGGGGGGCTAAGAAGCTTCCTAATCTTGTGTCAGCATGCTAGGGACCCAGAACAGTTGGAAAGAGCGAGCCTATCCAAGTCCAAAGGCAAAAGAGTAAATCTTAGTTCCATCATAAATCAATGTCCAAGCTGAAGTAGGTGAGCAGGACAGTAAAAATATTAGCTACTGTGTTGGGTCTTCAGCTAATTTAAATAAACGCCACCCACCTTGGGGAAGGCAATCTACCTTGCTGAAATCACAAATTCTAACTCTAATTTCAATTTTTTGGATATTTTTATTTACATTTCAAATGTTATTTCCTTTCCCAGTTTCCAATCCATAAGCCCTCTATCCCACCCCCATCCCCTTCTTCTATTAGGATGTTCCCCATCCCCAAACAACCTATTTTCTGCCTCCCCACCCTGACATTCCCCTACAATGAGGGGTCCAGCTTTGGAAGGAACAAGGGCTTCTCCTTTCATTGGTGACCAATAAGGCTATCCTCTGCTACATATGCAGCTGGAGCCAAGGGTGTGTCCATGTGTAGTCTTTGGGTAGTGGTTTAGTCCCTGGGAGCTCTGGTTGGTTGGTATTGTGCCTATGTGGTTGCAAACCCCTTCAGCTCCTTCAATCCTTTCTCTAATTCCTCCATCAGGAACCCTGTTCTCAATTCAATGGTTTGCTGCTAGCATTCACCTCTTTATCTGTCATGCTCTGACTGAACCTCTCAGGAGACAGCTATAACAGGCTCCTATCAGCATGCACTTCTTGGCTTCATCAATATTATCTAGTTTTGGTGTCTGTATATATATGGGCTGGATCCCTAGGTGGCCATTCCTTCAGTCTCTGCTTCAAACTTTGTCTCCATACCTCCTCCTATGAATATTTTTGTTCCGCTTTTTATGAAGTACTGAAGCATCCACTCTTTGGTTGTCCTTCTCCTTGAGCTCAATGTGGTATGTGGATTGTATCTAGGATAATTCAAGGTTTTGGGCTAATATCCACTAATCAATGAGTGCATACCATGTGTGTTCCTTTGTGATTGGGTTACCTCACTCAGCATGATATTTCCTAGTTCCTATGATTTCATGAAGTCATTGTTTTTGATAGCTGAGTAGTACTCCATTGTGCAAATGTACTACATTTTCTGTATCCATTCCTCTGTTGAAGGGCATGTGGGTTTGTTACAGCTTCTGGCTATAATAAATAGGGCTGCTGTGAACATAGTAAAGCATGTGTCTTTGTTGTATATTGGAACATACTTTGGGTATATGCCCAGGAGTGGTATACCTGGGTCCTCAGGTAGTACAATGTCCAATTTTCTGAGAAACCTCCAAACTGATTTCCAGAGTGGTTGTACCAATTTGCAATCCCACCAACAATGGAGGAGTGTTCCTCATTTTTTCTCCACATCCTCACCAGCATCTGTTATCACCTGAGTTTCTGATTTTAGCTATTCTGACTGGTGTGAGGTGGAATCTCAGGGTTGTTTTGATTTGCATTTCCCTGATGACTAAGGATACTGAATATTTCCTTAGGTGCTTCTCAGTCACTTGATATTCCTCAGCTGAGAATTCTTTGTTTAGCTCTGTACCCCATTTTTAATAGTGTTATTTGGCTCTCTGGAGTCTAACTTCTTGAGTTCTTTGTATATTTTGAATATTAGCTCTCTATCAGATGTAGGATTGGTAAAATTCTTTTCCCAATCTGTTGGTTGCCATTTTTTCCTAATGACAGTATTCTTTGCCTTACAGAAGCTTTGCAATTTTATGGAGTACCATTTCTCAATTCTTGATCTGAGAGCATAAGCCATTGGTGTTCTATTCAGGAAATTTTTCCCAGTGCCCTTGTGTTTGAAGCTCTTCCCCACCTTTTCTTCTATTAGTTTGAGTGTATCTGGTTTGATGTGGAGGTCCTTGATCCACTTGGACTGGAGCTTTGTATGGGGTGATAATAATGGATCGATTTGCATTCTTCTACATGCTGACTTCCAGTTGAAACAGCACCATTTGCTGATTTTAGCTCCTTTGTCATAGATATAGTAACCATAGGTTACCTGCCTGTCTCTGTACTAATACCATACAGTTTTCAATCGCTATTGCTCCCAATTTTATTTTTTACAATAATTTTAAAAATATCCTCATAGATACATTTAGAAACAATGTTTATTTGGTAGAGTGAAATTTATGCATAAAATTGGCAACCACAGGTATATAATCATTGTTTTCTCTCTTTTCCTGTCTCATGCTGTTCTCTCTCTCTCTCTCTCTCTCTCTCTCTCTCTCTCTCTCTCTCTCTCTATTTGACAAATAGTCTTTTGTCAAATAGTCATTAAATAGGTGCTTGCTATCACATACACTGTACAGGGTTCAGAGTGTCATGTAAAGGGAAGACTGGAGACAGACAAATGAAAAGAGGAGCCTTTACCACCAAGAGGTTAATGTTCTATTTTAGGAGACACTCATTTCCTTATAATTACTGGATGGTACTATACACAGCCCCCATGTATAAACCATGTGCTATGAGCATGCTGAGGAAACAATTAATTCTTACCTGGGAGATAGAAAATTAAACATATAAACCCTAGCATCCTAGCAGTAGGAGAGAAGGTGGTTCAAATGTTCTGGGGGAAAAACAATAGCAGTATAAAAACCCCCTTAGATATAGGAACATTGGGGGATGGCTCATAGTTTGGTAGACTCAGCAGATAGAGAATGGCTTGCAGAGCAAAGTTCTAAATCTAGGCTGACAAATCTGAAATTGTTTCTAGTTTCCCTGTATATAATAGTGAGGGAAATCCTGCATTGTTTTGAATCCCTGCTTAGTGAATCTCAACCCAAGATAGATGAGGCAAAAGAAAGAGTTTAAAAATCATCCTAGGTAGGTCTACACTAGATATTTCATTGAGATCTATATTAGATATTTCATTGATACTGAGAAGTCAATGTTGACATTAGTTTAGACTTCTTCATGAAATTGAGAACTGCTTTATTTCTGGACAATTCTCCACAGCACAAGAACCTAAATTCTGGTGCCTGTGGGCAAGCTCTGAACATTTCCTTGTTTAGTATGGGCCGTTGACAACTAAACTAAGATTCAGAGTCATGAGGAGGATGCCTGGGGCCATGACTAATACTGAGTTGGTGGAATGCCAGATGATAAAGTTTATCATTTCATACCTTCCAAAAGGTCTCCCTTTCCTTACCAAGATTGGAACTGAATAAGCTTAAACAGGACACTGTGTAAATGTATTGTAGAAAAACTTAATAGGAAAAAAGAAGTACAATCAAACATTCCATGCTGCCTGGGGTATATTATCATTTCGAAATGCACTACTGAAAACGAACTCTGAAACTTTCTTTCAGCTCATTACTCACTCTACCTTACCTCAAATTTAAGCCTTGTCTCTACTTTTTTAATGTGTGTACATATATGTTTACATGGATGTGTGTGTAGGTACATGTGCATAAATGTGTGTATTCTTGTGAGAACCTAAAACAGCCTCAAGTGTCAATTCCAGGAGCACCAACCTTTTCTGAGACAGGGTTTCTCATTGGCCTGGTAAAACCAATAAGGCTACATTGACTGGCCAGAAGCCCCTGGAGATCTTCCTGTCTCCTTCCCTGTACTAGCATTATAAACATGGGCCACCACAGCCAATGCTTTTACCTAGGTCAGTGGTTCTCAACTTGTGGGTTTTGACCCCTTTGGGAGTCAAATGACCCTTTCACAGGAGTCACATATCAGATATTTACATTGTGATTCATTACAGTAGCAAAATGACAATAATGAAGTAGCAACAAAATAATTTTTTGGTTGGGTTCACCACAACTTGAGGAACTGTATTAAATGGTCAAAGCATTAGCAAGGTTGAGAACTGCTGATATAGGTTCTAGAAATGGTCAAAGTCAGGTCTTTTCCCTTGAGACACAAGAATGTTACTGACTGAATGATCTCCCCAACTCATCTCTTTTATCTTAATTTTTTACTGTAGTTATTTGTTTTATTATGCTTTTTTTTTCTTTTGTTAAGGTGAGACTGGTCACACTATGTAGCTCTAGATAGCTTTAACTCATGACCTTCCTGTTTCAGCACCTCAAGTGCTAAATTTTCGAGTGTGTGTCACTTATGCTTAACTAATGATTATTATCAACTTTTGATTGTTTATTGTTAAGAATTAATTATAGCTTGATAACTACTAATAATTTATTTAAACTAATTTAACAAGAACCATTAGTATCAAAAAATAATCAACTATGACCCAAAGCCAAATATATATTTACAAGCCCCTATCAGCACTCAGTGTAAAACCTTGTGACAATTTTCCCAGCATTTTGTAAAATAAATTAGTTTGTGGACTTTATTGGTAGTTTCCAATGAAGGGAGTTATAAAAATTATCATTTTAAAACTGTCAAAATAGAGCAACTTCCTTGTGTTTGACCTTGGTTTGATAAAAATAAGTTGTGCAGAGCATTTTCAGTTAGGAATTATTAAAACCAGAGTTATGAAGTGTTGCTTTTCTTTTCTTAGCCTTAGAGACCCAAAACATCTTACCATAAAGGAAACAGTGTTTTAATTGTTCCTCATTAAAAGTGATGAGAAAACATCAGTTCTCTTCTCTTCCTCCCAGGTGGCTGTGGAGGACCGTGTCAGGCAGCTGCATGAAGCCCACAGGGACTTTGGCCCAGCATCCCAGCACTTCCTTTCCAGTAAGTCACTTTCATTTTCACTTAACCTCTTCACTGTACCTTAGTAGCTAAACATTGGATGGAGTTGAATTATAGTCATCTCTGTCAAATACACTAGAGGTATATTTTGTCCTGAAGTCTATTTTGTTCTGGAACATGAGGCCCAGTTAGATCACTTTTCTAGTCATCAGCTAACACATAATTGTTTCCTGCACTACATTCTCTAGTACTGACTTCAATATCTTGAACATCCCACAGTCACAACTCACTCCGTAAAGGTGATCATTATAAAATCATGGTATCATCCCTCAATATATATTATTGTAAGTGTAATTATTTTCTGTATTAGACATACAATTCAGGGCCTTGTTTATGGTAGGCAATTGCCACACCACTGAGCTAAATTCCTAGCCTTCGTTCTTAGGAGGCAAAGTCTCTTCTGTCTATGTACCTTAAACTCACCTCAAACTCACGACCCTTTTGCCTCAGCCTCTCAAGTGCTGGAGTTACAGACACATGATACCACACAAAGCTAAAGTTCTTTTTTGTTTGTTTATTTGTTTGTTTATTTTTCTCTTTTTATTTTATTGGATATTTTCTTTATTTACATTTCAAATGTTATTCCCTTTCCTGGTTTCCTCTCTGGAAACCCTCTATCCCATCCACTTTCTCCCTGCTTCTGTGAGGAAGTTCCCCCACCTACCTACCCACTTCCTTCTGCCTCCACGCCCTGGCATTCCCCTACACTGGGGCATCAAGCCTTCATAACAAAACTCACTAAATACTTTCATCTCCAATTGTTTTCTCACTCTAATTCTTACTTCTCCTTTATCATTAGTTTTTACTGTTCCCTTTTATTTACCAGTTTTTATCATTTTTATTGGATTTTGTAATCAATTGCATTATTTTTATAATATTAATAAAAATGACATGTTTTATAATCACTACTAAGAAAGACAGTTTTAGTTACTGAAAGTTTTATTGGAATATCCTTTAGTATAATAATGAATATTTGGCCCCAAGACTTGACACAATTAGTGAGGCACTAACAAAAAGGGACCTATCATGACTGCCCTCCAAAAGACCCAACAAGCAGCTGAAAGAGTCAGATGCAGATATGTGCCCCCAACCAATGGACAGAGCTGCTGACCCCTGTGGGTGAATTAGGAAAAAGCTGTAGGAAGCCGAGGAGGAGGCCGAGCCTGTAGGAGAACCAGCAGCCTCAATTAACCTGGATCCCCAAGATCTCTCAGACACACTGGACCACCAACCATAGCAGATATGAGGCCCCAAATACACATACAACAGAGGACTGCAGGGTCTGGGTTTACTCACAGAAGATGCACTTAACCCTCAAGTGATTGGAGGCCCCATATGTACCCTAACTTGTCACATGGACCTGATGTGTCAAAATCCAAACAACTTCATTCCAAACCCAGAGTTGTAATCAAAATCAAAATGGCTGCCTTACCAGACAGCACAGTTTGCTGTCTTTTTGACCCCATTCCCATGAGATGGTAAGCCACAGCAAAAGCTAGGATTTGTATTAAGAAATCTCTGAGCCAATCACCATACTTATTGGTCTAAAAAGCAGTTGTGAGGCTGGCTCCCTGTGTGCAAATGGCTTTTCACATGTGCTTGACCACCCAGGTCAACCTAGGCCATTTGGGTCCTGCAGCCAGTTCCCTGTCTTAGAGCTGCTTCTCTGAAAGCCAGCCTCCCCAAGGCTAGACCTGAATCAAACCACTCACCACCATAGTATAGTATCCAAGGGCAGTCTGAAAATACAAAACACCAGGGCCAGAAAGCGTTTTGAATGTTTTATTGTTTCAAACTGTGCTTGCCCTATCCTAAGAAGTTTCTCTTCCTACCCTGGCATTGGTAGTAGGCGTCCTGCTCCTCAAGGTACTTTGCCCGCATAAGCACAGCCTTCTGTTCATAGGGAATTTTGTCCACATTGTCAGATACGGACCACATCTTCCTAGCAACTTTGGCCACCTCCACCACCATCCAGTTTGGGTTCTGTTCCTTTAGATGGGCAAAGTTGTCCAGGGAGAAGAGAAGGAAATAGGACAGAGGCTTCTGAGGTGTGTTTGCATCCCTCCTTCTTCTCTTCCTTCTCTTTCCTGTGTAATTCCCCATTTCATCCTTGTATCGATCTTTGTCAAGCTTGGATAGCACTTCATTATTTGCCTTTTCATACTTCGAGATGGATCTCCATATTTCTGAACCCTTTCTAGAGAATTCTGCAAAGTCATGGTAGGTGTTTGGCTGTTGCTCCATTTGGTTTCTGAAGTTCAGCATAAAATGTATGTAAGCAGATACATTCACCTTGGGCCTTAGTTGAATTTTTTCCCCATGTTTATAAAAGCATGAATTCCACTGCTGAATCCTGCTGATTTGGATAACAGAGATTTCTGTTTCTTCACCCCAGGAGCAATCTAGAAACTCCCCTACTTACAGTGAAATTTTATCTGTGTGTGCCTCAGCCAGGGCCCAGCCTTTTCAGTGCTGGTGGGCATTGTTGGGTCAAAAAAAGGCAAATTGTGAGACATCTTGAGTCCGCAGGACAGACTCCCACCTCTACACACATAGGCCCACATCCCTGGTCCAAGGGGAAACTGCACAGTGCCTCTGGACACAGGGATCTAGGAACAGAGAGCTGCTGTTACCAACGGTTCTTGTCTGTGCACAAGACCAAGCTGATCCTGCCAAACAGCTCCCTGCACCCAAATTCCGTGGGGAAGAGAACTGGACCCTCAGAAATGTGGATACTCCTGAGAAGTCAGAGGAGAATACCCTCTGCCCACAGTCCAGACACAAGAGGGAATCGCATAGTGCCAACTGTGCCCACAGGGTGCAAGGACCTACAGGAGCAATCAGGAACAGGAACTGTTGATTCCTACCCACACCTAGACCTGGAAGACAGTCTCCAGAAGTGCCACCACACCTGAGAGCAGAGTTAAGACCCACTTTTCTGCTACCAAGTGACCTGCCTGGTGGATTCAGGATACACAGAGGCAGAAGTCCTCTGGGTCAGGGCACTTCCTGTTCCTGGCTCTGCCCAGAAGTGAACTGATACCATCCCACAGTTCCCTGCACCCAAATCCCATGGAGAGGAGAGTGGACCACCCAGGAGTGCAGACATCTTGAGACTGCAGGACAAACTGCCACCCCCTCACACATCGACCCACATCCCTGGTCCAAAGGAAAACTGCACAGTGCCTCTAGACACAGAAATATAGGAACAGACAGCTGCCAGTATCCGCAGTTCTGGTCTGCACCCAGGACCAACTGAACCAACCAAACAGCTCCCTGCACCCAAATCCCATGGCAGATGCTGGACCCTCAGAAATGTGGACACTCCTGAGAAGTCAGAGGAGACTACCCTCTGCCCACAGTCCAGACACAAGAGGGAATCGCATAGTGCCAACTGTGCCCATAGGGTCACAGGGTGCAAGGACCTACACAAGCATTCAGGGGCAGGGCCCTTTGATTCCTGCCCACGCCTAGAGCAGGAAGATAGTCTCCCAGAGCACCTACACACCTGAAATCAGAGCACCTGTTCTCAGGAAAGGCTGAAAGAAAACAGGAAAACAGTTCTACAGGAGTGCTGACACAGGGGCCTATAACAGGGTCCAGTCACTCTCAGAAACAGAAAGAAAAGCAAACACCAGAGACAACCCAATGCCTAGCTAGTACTCCCACCAAAGAAAATACTGGATATCCAAACACACCAGAAAAGTAAGATTTAGATTTAAAATCACATTTTTTATAATGATGGAGGACTTTAAGAAAGACATAAAGAACTCCCTTAGAGGAATGCAGGAAAACACAAGTAAACAAGTAGAAGCCCTTAGAGAGGAAACATAAAAATCCCTGAAAGAATTACAGGAAAACACAACCGAAGAGGTGAACAAATTGAAAATAGAAGTAGAAACAATAAAGAAAGCACAAAGGGAGACAACCATGGATATAGAAAACCAAAGGAAGAGACAAGGAGCCATAGATACAAGCATCAGCAACAGAATACAAGAGATAGAAGAGAGAATCTCTGGGGCAGAAGATACCATAGAAAACATCGACACAACTGTCAAAGATAATGTAAAATGCAAAAAGCTCCTAGCCTAAATACATATAGGAAATCCAGGACACAATGAGAAGATCAAACATAAGGATAATAGGTATAGAAGAAAGTGAAGACTCCCAACTTAAAGGGCCAGTAAATATATTCAATAAAGGTATAGAATAAAACTTCCCTAATCTAGAAAAAGAGATATGCATAAACATACAAAAAGCCTACAGAACTCCAAATAGATTGGACCAGAAGAGAAATTCCTCCCATCACATAATAGTTAAAACACCAAATGCACAAAATAAAGAAAGAATATTAAAAGCAGTAAGGGAAAAAGGTGAAGTAACATATAAAGGCAGACCTATCAGAGATACACCAGACTTCTCACCAGAGACTATGAAAGCCAGAAGATCCTGGACAGATGTCATCCAGACCCTAAGAGAACACAAATGCCAGCCCAGGTTACTGTATCGAGCAAAACTCTCAATTATCATAGATGGAGAAACCAAGATATTCCATGACAAAACCAAATTTATGCAATATCTTTCTACAAATCCAGTCAAACAAAGAATAATAGATGGAAAACTCCAATACACCATACAGGAATCAAGAATATAATTTCCTTGCAATGAAACAAAGAAAGAGAGACAAACAAACACAATTCCACTTCTAACAATGAAAATAACAGGAAGCAACAATCACTATTCTTTAATATCTCTCAATGTCAACAGACTCAATTCCCCAATAAAAAGAAATACAATAACAGAATGGATATGTAAAGAGTATCCAGCATTTTGCTGCATGCAGGAAACACACCTCAGAGATAAAGACAGACACTACCTCAGAGTAAATGGCTGGAAAACAACTTACCAAGCAAATGGCCCGAAGAAACAAGCTGGAGTTGCCATGCTAATATCAAATAATATTAACTTTCAACCAAAAGTCATTAAAAAAGATAAGGAAGAACACTTCATATTCATCAAAGGAAAAATCCACCAAGATGAAATCTCAATCCTAAATATCTATGCTCCAAATGCAAGGGCACCTACATTCATAAGAGAAACTTACTAAAGCTCAAAGCACACATTGCACCTCACATAATAATTAGTAGGAGATTTCAACATCCAACTCTCATCACTGGACAGATCATGGAAACAGAAATTTAATAGAGATATAGAGAAATTAACAGAAGTTATGAACCAAATAGATTTAATAGATATTTATAGAACATTCCATCCTAAAACAAAAGGATATACCTTCTTCTCAGAACCTCATGGACCCTTCTCCAAAATTGACCATATAATCGGTCACAAAACATGCCTCAGCAGATACAGGGAGATAGAAATAATCCCATGCATCCTATCAGATCAGCTCAGACTAAGGCTGGTCATCAATAACAACAATAACGAGAGAAACCCCACATATAGATGGAAGTTGAACAACGCTCTACTCAATGACAACATGGTCAAGGAAGAAATAAAGAAGGAAATCAAAGACTTAATAGAAATGAAGATACAACATACCCAAACTTATGAGACACAATGAAAGTGGTGCTAAGAGGAAAACTCATAGCTCTGAGTGCCTGAAAAAAGAAACAGGAGAGAGCATATGTCAGCAGCTTGACAGCACACCTAAAAGCTCTAGAACAAAAAGAAATAAATAAACCCAAGTCAGGAAATAATCAAACTCAGAGCTGAAATCCACCAAGTAGAAATGAAAAGGACTATACAAAGAACCAACAGAAGCAGGAGCTGGTTCTTTGAGAAAATCAACAAGCTAGATAAACCCTTAGCCAGACTAACCAGAGGTTACAGAGCATTTATGCAAATTAACAAAATCAGAAATCAAAAGGGAGACATAACAACAGAATCTGAAGAAATTTTTAAAAATCCTCAGATCCCACTACATAAGCCTATATTCAACAAAACCGGAAAATCTAGAGGAAATGGAAATTTTTATAGACAGATACCAGGTACCAAAGTTAAATCAGGAACAAATAAACCATCTAAATAACCCCATAACCTCTAAAGAAATAGAAGCAGTTATTAAAAGTCTCCCAACCAAAAAGAGCCCAGGTCCAGATGATTTCAGTGCAGAATTCTATCAGACATTCATAGAAGACCTCATACCAATACTGCCCAACCTATTCCACAAAATTGAAACAGAAGGAGCAAAATTCATTCTATGAAACCACAATTACCTGGGTCCTGCTAAGACTGAACCCACAGTGAACTAGTCTATGGGGGGAGGGCGGCAATGGGGGGAGGGTTGGGAGGGGAACACCCATAAGGAAGGGGAGGGGGGAGGGGGATGTTTGCCCGGAAACCGGGAAAGGGAATAACACTCGAAATGTATATAAGAAATACTCAAGTTAATAAAAAAAAAAAAAAAAAAAAAGAAACCACAATTACTCTTATACCAAAACCACACAAAATCCCAACAAAGAAAGGGAACTTCAGACCAATTTCCCTTATGAATATTGATGCAAAAATACTCAATAAAATTCTCGCAAACCGAATCCAAGAACACATCAAAACAATCATCCATCTTGATCAAGTACGCTTCATCCCATGGATGCAGGAATGGTTTAATATATGATAATCCTTCAATGTAATCCACTATATAAACAAACTCAAGGATAAGAAACACATGGTCATTTCATTAGATGCTGAGAAAGCATTTGACAAATTCAAAACCCTTTCATGATAAAAGTCCTGGAAAGATCATGAATTCAAAGCCCATATCTAAACATAGTAAAAGCAATATACAGAAAACCAGTAGCTAACATCAAACTAAATGGAGAGAAACTTGAAGCAATCCCACTAAAATCAGGGACTACACAAGGCTGCCCACTCTCTCCCTACTTATTCAATGTAGTACTTGAAGTCCTAGCCAGAGCAATCAGACAGCAAAAGGAGGTCAAAGGAATAAAAATTGGAAGGGAAGAAATCAAAATATCACTATTTGCAGATGATATGATAGTGTACTTAAGTGACCTCAAAAGTTCCACCAGAGAACTACTTAACCCAAGTTCAGCAAATGTCAGGCTATAAAATTAACTGAAACAAATCAGTAGCCTTCCTCTCCTCAAAGGATAAACAGGCTGAGCACGAAATTAAGGAAATGACACCCTTCAAAATAGTCCCAAATACTATAAAATATCTTGGCATGACTTTAACGAAGCAAGTGACAAGAACTTCAAGTCTCTGAAGAAAGAAATTGAGGAAGATCTCAGAAGATGGAAAGATCTTCCTTGCTCATGGATTGGCAGGATTAATATAGTAAAGATGGCTATTTTGCCAAAAGCAATCTGCATATTCATTGCAATCCCCATGAAAATTCCTACTATATATTCTAAAATTCTATAGAGATAGAAAGAGCAATATGCAAATTCATTTGGAATAACAAAAAACCCAGAATAGTGAAAACTCTACTCAACAATAAAAGAACTTCTTGGGGAATCACCATCCCTAACTTCAAGCAGTATTACAGAGCAATAGTCATAAAAATTGTATGGTATTGGTACAGAGAAAGGCAGAACCTGTATCAATGACATCCACATCAAACCAGATATACTCAAACTAATAGAAGAAAAAGTGGGGAAGAGTCTCAAACACATGGACACTGGGGAAAATTTCCTGAACAAAACACCAATGGCTCAAGCTCTAAGATCAAGATTCGACAAATGGGACCTCATAAAACTGCAAAGCTTTTGTAAAGCAAAAGACACTGTCATTAGGACAAAACAGCAACAGATTGGGAAAAGATCTTTAACAATCCTACATCTGATAGAGGGCTAATATCCAAAATATACAAAGAACTCAAGAAGTTAGACTCCAGAGAGCCAAATAACCTTATTAAAAATGGGGTACAGAGCTAAACAAAACATCCTCAGCTGAGGATTATCGAATGACCAAAAGGAATCTAAATAAATGGTCAACATCCTTAGACATCAGGAAAATGCAAATCAAAATGACCCTGAGATTCACACCAGTCAGAATGCCTAAGATCAAAAACTCCAGTGACAGCAGATGTTGGCGAGGATGTGGAAAAAGAGGAACACTCATCCATTGTTGGTTGGATTGCAAACTGATACAACCACTCTGGAAATCAATCTGGAGGTTCGTCAAAAAATTGGACATTTCACTACCTGAGGACCCAGCTATACCTCTCTTGGGCATATACCCAAAAGAAGCTCCAACATACAACAAAGACCCGTGCTCCACTATGTTCATAGCAGCCTTATTTATAATAGCCAGAAGCTTGAAAGAACCCAGATGCCCTTCAACAGAGTAATGGATTCAAAAAATGTGGTACATCTACACAATGGAGTACTACTCACAGCTATCAAAAACAATGACTTCATGAAATTCATAGGCAAATGGAATGAACTAGAAAATATCATCCTGAGTGAGGTTACTCAGTCACAGAAAAACACACTTAGTATGCACTCATTGATAAGTGGATATTAGCTAAAAACCTCTAATTACCCAAGATGCAATCCACAGACCACATAAAGCTCAAGAAGTATGACCAAATGCAGATGCTCCCACTCCTTCCTAAAAGGGGGAAAATATCCATAGGAGGGGGTATGGAAGCAAAGTTTAGAGCTGCAACTCAAGGAATGGCCATTCAGAACCTGACCCACATGTGCCTCAAATATATATAGCCACCAAACCTAGATAAGATTGATGAAGCCAGAAAATGCATGCTAAAAGGGACCGGATATAGATCTCTCCTGGGAGACACATCCAGAGTATGTCCAATACAGAGGTCAATGCTAGCAGCAAATCACTGAACTGAGAACAGAACCCCCTTGGGGGGAGTTAGAGGAAGTATTGAAAGAGTTGAAGGAGCTTGGAACCCCATAAAAACAACAATGCCAACCAACCAGAGCTTCTAGGGACTAAACAACTACCGAAAGACTTACATAGACTGACCCAGGGCTCCAACTGCATATGTAGCAGAGAATAGCCTTGTTGAGGCACCAGTGGAAGGAGAAGCCCTTGGTCCTGGCAAGGTTGGACCCCCATTTCAGGGGAATATGTTGGGTGGGGCAATAATTGGGATGTATAGGGGGAATACCCGTATGGGGGAGGGGGAAGGGAGGGAATGGGGGCTTATGAATAGGAAACCAGGAAGGGGAATAAATATCCTTTGAAATTTAAGTAAAGAAATATATCTATCGCTTTCGCCCTTTTGGCTAAGATCAAGTGTAGAAATATATCTAATAAAAATTTAAAAAAAAAAACCCTCAAATTGCGATGTCATCCTGAGTTGACTAATGGCAGCCAAGTTCAGTCATTTATATGTAGGCCCTCTTTTTTTAAGGTTTATTTATTTATTATATATAAGTACACTGTAGCTGTCTTCAGACACAAGAGAAGAGGGCAACAAACCTCATTACAGATGGTTGTGAGCCATAGTACGGTAGCTGCGATTTGAACTCAGGACCTCCAGAAGAACATGCAGTGCTCTTAACCACTGAGCCAACTCTCTAGCCCCCAGGTAGGCCCTCTTAGGGCTTCCTCTCTTGCCTCTAAGGAACAATAAAAGCTTATCTGAACATTATTAGAGTTGCTACTGGCCCTGGGAATCTGGCCCTGTCTGGTCTTAGAGAGGATGTGCCAAATCCTATAGAGACTTGATGCCAGAGGGAAGGGATGCCTGGGTTATAGAGCCCCTTTTCAGGTAAAGAGGAGGTGGGGATGAAGAACTCTGGGAGAGGGACTGGGAGCAAAAAAAAATGTAATGATCAAAAAAATCATAGTCTCTGTGCTGGCTCGGTAATGCATTTTAATGGCTAGGCTGAATTGTACATATTTTCTGTAAGTTTTCCTGTATGATCTCCCCTTTCCTGTATGGTTTTTTGATTAGAAAGATTTGTGTGTTTATTGTGTAGTTTTGAAATACTA
This sequence comes from Rattus norvegicus, assembly GCF_021556685.1. Classification (NCBI taxonomy): domain Eukaryota; kingdom Metazoa; phylum Chordata; class Mammalia; order Rodentia; family Muridae; genus Rattus; species Rattus norvegicus. Next base: position 57,059,125 of record NC_141554.1, read on the forward strand.
GGGAGGAAACTCCAAGCCCTACACATGCTAGGCAAGGGCCCTACGACTGAGCTTTACCTCAAACCCCCATTAGAGTGGTTCATAAACAAATGCACTGAGGTGGAAGAATTGTTAAGCAGAAGGAATGCTATAGGCAGTTTTCAGCACACACACACACACACACACACACACACACACACACACACACACACACACACACCTTGGCCCATATGTGCTGACTCTATGACTCTATTTGTGATCTGAGCTTGTGATGGATCCATCAAACCTCCCATGTATCCTACAATTTCTGTCCCATGATGTGTTTCCTTAATACAAGTTAAGGGACATCCTCCCCTCTTGACCATAAAATTCAAACTTCATCATGAGATATCAAGCAACTAACTTAATCTACAGAGATTTTTCTTTCTATAATTTTTATTAACTTGGGTATTTCTTATTTACATCTCAATTGTTATTCCCTTTCCCAGTTTCCAGGCAAACATCCACTAACCAATCCCCCTCCCCTTCTATATGGTTGTTCCCCTCCCCATCCTCCCCCCATTACCGCCCTCCCCCCAACAATCACGCTCACTGGGGGTTCAGTCTTGGCAGGACCAAGGGCTTCCCCATCCACTGGTGCTCTTAATAGGCTATTCATTGCTACCTATGAGGTCGGAGTCCAGGGTCAGTCCATGTATAGTCTTTAGGTATTGGCTTAGTCCCTGGAAGCTCTGGTTGCTTGGCATTGTTTCAGCTCCTATGATATGAGCTGTTAAATCCCAGCCACAAATGCTCTCCTCTCTACAATGTGATGGGGTTGCCATCCCACAGTCAAAAACTCTGAGCCAAAATTGGTCCTGTTTGAAAGAACTGCTGGGAGAAAAATGGAGAAAAGCCTGAGGAAAAGGAAGTACAGAACCAGGCCCAAAGTGGGATCCATCTAAAGGGGAAGCCCCAAAACCTGACACCATTACTGAGGCTATGGGGCACTCACAAAAAGAGACCTACCATGACTGCCCTCCGAAGACCCAACAAGCAGCTCAAAGAGTCAGATGCAGATAAGTGCAATCCAACCAATGGATGTAAGCTGCTGACCCCTGTGGGTGAATTAGAGAAAAGCTGGAGGAAGCTGAGGAGGAGGGCAACCATGCAGGAGGTCCAGTAGTCTCAATCAACCTGAACCCCCGAGATCTCTAAAACACTGAAACACCAACCAGGCAGCATACACCAGGTAGACTCTATAAGTACTCTCTCCCCACTGAAGGTCATTTTATCTAAGGTCCCTCCCTTTGATTTCTGAAAGTCTCTCACCTCTCAGGTCTCTGGTTCATTCTCGAGGGGCCCCCCATTCCTACCTCCTGAAGTTGCCAGTTTCCATTCTTTCTGCCATCCCTCAGGGCTTCAGTCCTGCCCCCCCAATACCTGATCTTCTTCCCCTCCCTGTCCCCTTGCCAGAGAGGTCCTCCCCCCCCCACCGCCCCCTGCACCGTGACTGCTTTCTTCTTCCTCCCAAGTGGGATTTTGACATCCTCACTAGGCACCTTCAGCTTGTTAACCTACTTCAGTTCTGTGAATTGTAATTATATCCTGAGTAGTCTGGGTTTTTTTGTTTGTTTGTTTGGTTGGTTGGTTCGTTGTTTTGTTGTTGTTGTTTGTTTGTTTGTTTGTTTGTTTTGGCTAATATCCACTTATTAGTGAGTACCAGCCATTCATGTTCTTTTGTGTCTGAGTTACCTCACTAGGATGATATTTTCTAGTTCCATCCATTTGCCTGCAAAACTCATGCTTACAAATAGGGGCCTACCAAGGCTGCCTTCCAAAAGGCCCAACAAGCAGCTGCTGAAAGAGTCAAATGCAGGTTTTTACACCCAACCAATGGACAGAAGCTTTTGACCCCTGTGGTTGAATTAGGGAAAAGATAAAAGAAACTGAGGAGGAGGGTGACCCTATAGGAGGACCAGCAACTCAATTAACCTGGATCCCCAAGATCTCTCAGACACACTGGATCACCAACCAGGAAGCATGTGTCAGCTGATATGGGGCCCCCAACACATATACAGCAGAGGACTGCCAAGTCTTGGTTCAGTCAGAGAAAATGCACCTAACCCTCAAGAGACTGGAGGCCTCAGGGAATTTAGAGGTCTTGTGGGGTGGGTGGAGTGGGAATATCCTTGTGGAGACAATGGGGACAAGAAGGAGATATGGGATGTGGATCAGTCAGAGGGTGAACCAGGAGGGGAATAAAATCTGGAGTCTAAAAATAAATAAATAAATTATTTAAAAAACAATGAATATTAAATTGTCAAGCACCTGTTTTCCTCTAATTATTTTTTGTAATTTTTAATATCTCTATGGTTATATGTTTCTATGCAAATATATATAGAAAATGTATTTGTGTATAAATATATACAAGTATATTTCCATAGAAACATTATGTATAATATACATGTAACTGATATATATTCCATAGTTTGGGAGTACTTAAAAACTACAATTCCACTCTAAGAATTAATACCACTTAACATTTGACATATTTTTTATTCCTATATGATTATGTATGTCGTTTTAGCAACACTTTAATGCAGTTGCTTTGTGATATGCAATTCTACAAACACAAATTTATTTGATTCTTTTAGCAAGTCTGTGAGGTGGTTCAGTATTATACTCATTTTAATGATAAGGAAATTATACTCATTTTATTGATGAGGAAATTAAGAAATTTCCCATTTACACAGTTGGTGGATAAGCAAGCCAGAATGTTCAAACTCAAAAAGATGGTTGTAGGGTCTATATTTAACCATTACACTACAGTTTTATTTAATATCCCTATTGGAAGTAAGTAATTCTGCAGGGTCTCCCTTCAAACAACTGGTGTGTGTGTGTGTGTGTGTGTGTGTGTGTGTGTGTGTGTGTGTCTGTGTCTGTGTCTGTGTCTGTGTCTGTGTCTGTGTCCGTGTATGTCTGTGTGTGTCTGTGTGTGTCTGTGTGTGTGTCTGTGTGAGTCTCTCTGTGTGTGTGTGTGTGTGTGTGTGTACTTAAGAAGTGAGTGTGTACTCATGTGAAAATTATGGATGTACATATATATGCACATGTGTGTAGAACAGAAATTGGCTGGCTTTCTCTATTGTTCTCCACGTTTTTTGAAGCAGGATCTCTGACTGATTCTTAAACTCAATAATTCAGTTAGAGTGACTAGTTGCTTAGTTCTAGCTCTCCCTGTACCCCTATACCCCTCTATACCTCTATACCCCTGAGGTTACAATGACACCACTATTCTCAGCTTTTAAGTGGAGACTAGAAATCTGAAGTCAGATTCTCATAGTTGCACAGCAAACACTTTCTTACTGAACCATACCACCAGTCGTGATCCATTCTTTTATTGCTAATTTTTTTCTCCCCCAATTTTTCTATTTTCAGTTTGTTAATAGAAAGATTCATGCTCACAAGTATTGTACAGTATTTGCATAGTTTTGTATTTTATTTTCAGTTGGTCATTATCTTTCATGACAAATTTTCTTAAAAGATGTTAGCACTATCATACATATAGTGTGTATGTGTGTTAAGTTAGAAATCATCATAAGTTCTTGACTTGTTCTAAGTCTAGTTATTTGGGCAATCTTTTAGTGACACACATTATTAGAAGATGAAGGGGGAAAGTTAAAGGTGTATTCCTCCATGAATGGAAGTATGGCTTTTAGTAAAATGCTGCTAGAAAAATCATGAAGGCTGAAGATTGTCTTGGCAACAGCCAATCTATTTAACTTAATTAAGACTAAATGAGATAATGTGCTCCTTAGAGAGTCAAACAATAAATACAAATATTACTATTAAGAATGTTAATTACTCCTGAGATACCACATATATCCATTCATACTTTCTTCTCTATATATATCCCCTTAAATTCCCATGTCTTCCCCATTAAAACCTACTCCCAGAAAATGATATGTTACTCATTTAGTGCAGATGTCAGGTAAAGTTTAATGTATACTTTTGCCTGGTTATTTGCATTTTAATAGGGTAAAAATCCATAAGCCTGAGGGATGAGTCTCTAGTGGTAGAATGTCAGCCATAAACTTTGAGCTTCCATGAACTAGGTAAAACATCTTCACACCTTCCCGTTCCAAACCATATCATATGACACCTTCTGGAAAGGTCAAGCCTGTGGCCATGTGTACTCAGAAAGAAACTGATCTATCTGCCTGAATGGGACCAGTCCTAGAAATCAGAAAATTTGAATATTCATAGGAAAAATTAAAATACACATAGATGTTCCACTTATATGTGTAAAAATACACTAAAATGTTTAAAGGCATGTTGCAGAAATAGGACAGTGAGACTAAATATGGATTGAATCTTCATGTTATCTTCTTTAAATTCAAATCTAATATACATTCATCTAGAAAAATTTAGATAGCAGTAAGGACAAACAGGAAAAGAACAATTATAAATAATCCCACTACTCAGATACAACATTCTCAAAATTTTAGTTTATATTGTTCTATTTGTTTATCTAAGTCCAAGGTCATCATCTTTTATTTTCTTTTTTCTTCCCTTCTCCTAATCCAGAGATAGTATCTTGTGTCCTTGTGCATGCTAGCAAGTGCCCTTTTACTGAGCTATATCACCAACCTCCTTTTTCTTTTAAACCAGATATGAATTTAAAATAAAATAGCATGATACACCAGTGCTTGGAGCCAGAGACTGACAGTTCAAGAGTACCTTGAGTTCAAGGTCATCCTGGTTTATATAAGTTCCAAATCATCCAGGAATATACAATGAGATCTTGTCTCCAAAAAAATAAAGAAAAGGAAAAATTAAAGTTTTATTATTTGATTTTCCCTTACTAATATATTTAAAATAATTTTGTTTATATATCCTTCTATCAATTCATAATTTGAATAGCTGACCATATAATTCCTTCTGTGGCTATGTCAAATTTACCAAGAGAATTCTGACTTGTTTTTCCATCCCTATAAGACTATTACCAAATGTTCACTATTATATTCAATATTATGACTGCTACTCTATAGACATCTCAGATGTTCCCTACATGACAAATGTCTAACTGCATGATTGTATAGTTAAAGTTTGGTTTGATTTGTAGGACTTTCCATGTGGATTATCAATCTGGTCCAGGAAGTTACACAAGAAGTTAGGTATCACATCAAAAACATGTTTTAGACAAGGCATCTGGAAGTCACTTATTTTCTCTCCAGTTGTTTTCTACAAAAACAAAGCAACTTCTTTACTATAAAATAGATAATAATAAATATATTTAAATCAAACTAAGGCTGTGCTAGAAGTTTTGGTTTAATAATATGCTTGTCTCTATGTTACTAGGAATTGCAGGAGGGTGATTTCTAAACCTTCCCAATTAAAAATGGAAAGAAAATTATGTTGATCCACCCAGCAAAAGGTTCTCTCCCTCTCTCTCTCTCTCTCTCTCTCTCTCTCTCTCTCTCTCTCTCTCTCTCTCCTTAACTAAGACCAACATTTTACATACAGTTACCCCCATTGTGAAACTACATGACAAATAGTTTTCCATCAGAGGAAACAGACAGACTCCTGATGACTTCATTGCCCAAACAAGTTGTTTCTGTTGCCTTGGATCCAAGTGAAAACGAGAAAATGAAAAGGCTGTAAAATATTTTCTTTGTATTTTAAGCTAACTTGTCTTTCCTTCTACTTTTAATATTAATTCCTGCAACTTAACCAAGAAAGGGGGGATATTTGAGCAACATAACATCAATTGGTTCACATATTGTGCTCTTCAAATCAATATAAAACTATATGTGACTATATGGTTGTAGGTATCATGTCAAGGTCTTTATGTCAGTGATCAAGAAAATATTACAGTACTCATTGGTAGATCTGAGCATCTATGTTTTGGTAATGTTCCTTTTTCAAAAATTTAAAAAAGCTTTCTAGTTTATTTTTCCAAGCTTCTATTGTGAATTGTAGTTTTTAATTTTTTTAACGAGGACAAATAAACTTTGCAAAAGTTAAAAATCCTTCAGTAGCTATTAAAAGAACTCATGGTATCTTCATATAAGCTCTAGAAATCCTTATCAAAGCATTTTCTAAGTCATGCTTCTTAGAACATTAATGTTCTATATGACTATAATAACTGTCCCTAAGGGTTCTTTTCTAGATATCTCGGGATCTTTAGTAGACTTTGGGACTGTATGAAAAGAATGGAGGGACTCTGGTTCTTCATCATATTTAAATGACTGTGGAAACACTGTTTTTCAGGTACAATAAATTTGTCATTCAATATGTCATATAACACACTGAGTGTGTTTTTCATTGTATAGTGAAAAAAAAAACTAACTCCTAAAAGTGGTGACATGACCCAGTTATGAAGAAATGCATATTTATAAACAGGAAGGTATACTTTCTCTTTCTCCTTAAGTTCCCAAACCCTATCCAACCTAATCCCAGGAGTCACTTCTGTTGTATAACTTTTTAACTTGTGAGATGGCTCCATCATACCTACACCATTGACTTTCAGAATCTGAAGTGTAGCTCATTTGTGAATCCTGAAATAAATTGAATGACTTGCATCTTCCAGTTTTTGATGGAAAGGAACACACAAGAAAGTTTTAGGATATAGCATACAAAGACAGCCACATATTGCTGACATCTCTCTTATTGGGGGGGAGGGGTTGCATGGATGTACTAGATCACAAAGCAAAATGCTTTCTCTCTGTAAGACACAGCAAAAACATGTTGGGAAATGCTAAACAATTCCAGTCTACCCCTTATTTTATAAATGACAGAATAGGTGCAAAAAGAACAAATGATATGGTCAAGGTCACAAAATTGTATATAATAGACAATGGAAGGGTACTAGGCTTCTGGCCTTCTAAGTCAAATCTCACAGTCTTTCCCATTAAGAAGACCCCGGAGGACTCTCAGGCACTGGGTCACCAACCAGCAGCATACACCAGCTGATCTGAGGCCCCCAACACATATACAGCAGAGGACTAAGTGATCTGGGTTCAATCAGAGAAGATGCACCTAACCCTCAAGGGACTGGAGGCTCCAGGGAGTTTAGAGGTCTGGTGGGGTGAGGACATCCTCTTGGAGACAGTCGGGGGTAGGGAAGAGGTATGGGATGTAGAATAATCGGAGGTTGGACCAGGAGAGAAATAAAATCTGGAGTGTAAAAAAAAAAGAAAAAATTAAAAAAATAAAAGTAAGAATATAAATAAAAACTAGAAATTAATACACACACACATATACACACACACACACACACACACACACACACACACACACACACCAATGACTGTGTATGTATTGCCAAAGGTTTTTCTTTATCTTTCCTCTTTCTCTCTTTTTCTATCCTATGCTAAGATACTAAGATGTTTTGCAAAAATCCAATTGTTTTCTCAGTACCTCTGATTCAAAAATTATCTCATTTATGGTGTGCGTATTACTTAAGAGTACAAGTTGTCTAGGTCTGTAGTGCATGTCTATATTCCTAGGCATTAGGGAAGCTGAATCAAGAGGATTATTTGATACAAGCCTGGGCAAAATAGCAAAGGCTTTTTCATAAAGAAGAGGAAATAGCTATAGTTTGTATATATGGACTGTGCAGATACAAATTCTCACTCAGACACCCAAGAAATTACTTAGTATAACCTTTATTCTTATTTAAAATATTGTTTAAAATTAGGGTATGTCCATATGTCATGAATATTATAATATAAGTTTTCACTCATACTTCAAAAGCTATGATCTCAAAATGCATCTTATAAACAATAGGGTTTTGAGTCCAGTGAAATACAGCATTACATTATAATGAAAGTCAAGTTAGCTCAAGCAGTATTACAGAGCAATAGTAGTAAAAAACTGCATGGTATTTGTACAGAGACAGGCAGGTAGATCACTGGAACAGAATTGAAAACCTAGAAAAAAAAACCTAGAAATGAACCCACACACCTATGGTTACTTGATCTTTGACAAAGGAACTAAAACCATCCAATGGAAAAAAGATAGCATTCTCAACAAATAGTGGTGGTTCAACTGGAGGTCACAATGTAGAAGAATGCAAATCTGTCCATTCTTATCACCATGTAAAAAGCTTAAGTCCAAGTGGATCAAGGACCTCCACATCAAACCAGATACACTCAAACTAATAGAAGAAAAAGTGGAGAAGAGTCTTGATCATATGGGTACTGGGGAAATTTTCCTGAACAAAACACCAATGGCTTACGCTCTAAGATCAAGAATCGACAAATGGAATCTCATAAAACTGCAAAGCTTCTCTAAGGCAAAGGACAGTGTGGTTAGGACAAAACGGCAACCAACAGATTGGGAAAAGATCTTTACCAATCCTACAACTGATAGATGGCTCATATCCAAAACATACAAAGAACTCAAGAAGTTAGACTCTGAAGAGCCAAATAACCCTATTAAAAAATGGGGTTCAGAGCTAAACAAAGAATTCACAGCTGAAGAATATCAAATGACTGAGAAGTACCTAAAGAAATGTTTGACATCCTTAGTCATCAGGGAAATGCAAATCAAAACAACCCTGAGATTCCACCTCACATCAGTCAGAATGGCTAAGATCAAAAACTCAGATGACAACAGATGCTGTCGAGGATGTGGAGAAAGAGGAACACTCATCCATTGTTGGTGGGATTACAAGCTGGTACAACCATTCTGGAAATCAGTCTGGAGGTTCCTCAGAAAATTGGACATTGAACTACCTGAGGACCCAGGTATACTACTCCTGGACATATACACAAAAGATGCTCCAATATACAATGAAGACACATGCTCCACTATGTTCACAGCAGCCTTATTTATAATAGCCAGAAGTTGGAACGAACCCAGATGCCCTTCAACAAAGGAATGGATATAGAAATTGTGGTACATCTACATAACGAAGTACTACTCAGTTATCAAAACAATGACCTCATGAAATCATAGACAAATGGACTGAACTAGAAAATATCATATCATCCTGAGTGAGGTAACCCATTCACAAAAGAATACATATGGTATGCACTCACTGATAAGTGGATATTAGCCCCCAAAATTACCCAAGATACAATCCACAGACCACATGAAGCTCAAGAAGGATGACCAAAATGCAGATGCTTCAGTCCTTAAAAGGGGGAACAAAAATATTCATAGGAGGGAATATGGAGGCAAAGTTTGGAGCAGAGACTGAAGGAATGGCCGTTCACAGCCTGCCCCACATATGGCCCATATATATACAGCCACCAAAACTAGATAAGATTGATGAAGCTAAGAAGTACATGCTGAAAGGAACTGTATATAGATGTCTCCTTAGAGACAAAGTCAGAGCATGTCAAATACAGAGGCAAATGCTAACAGGAAACCATTGAACTGAGAATTGGATCTCCATTGGAGGAATTAGAGAAAGGATTAAAAGAGCTGAAGGGGCTTGTAACCCCATAAGAACAACAGTGCCAACCAACCAGAGCTCCCAGGAACTAAACCACTACCCAAAGACTATACAAGGACTGACCCACATCTCCAGCTGCGTATGTAGCAGAGGATGACCTTGTCGGGCACCAGTGGAAGGAGAAGCCCTTGCTCCTGCCAAAGCTGGAACCCCAGTGTAGGAGAATGTAGGTGAGGGGCGGGGAGGGGGATGGATCGGGAGGAGAACAACCTTGTAGAAGAAGAGGAGGGGGAGGGCATAGGTTGCTTATGTCCAGGAAACCCGGAAAGGGGATAACATTTGAAATGTAAATAAAAATATTCAATAAAAGAAAAATAAAAAAGAAGGTCAAGTTGTTAATAATATATATTGAACCCTTGTAAAGTTTCTGGGACATGGTAATTGCTGTGCATGTGTCTGCTACTAGCATTAGTTTTAGTATAATGTTTCCTACCATCTTGGTAGTCTAATCTTTCAGATTCAAACTTCTTAAAAAATATCACTTATCTTCTTGCATTCGATTTTCAATTTAATCAGTTAATCTCATCTCTGAGCATGGATGTAATGTGAAAGCCAATGTTTCACACATGATAAGGGATTAATAATTGTGTAATTAATGAACAGATGAATAACCTTAGGGGTAGACTCTAATTTCTATCATATCAGAATATGCTCAATAGTGATGAAAATTACATTATTCTAGGATTACCTAAAATTTTATAGGTGTTCAATAAATATTTACAGAATTAATTATTTCTTATCACCAAAATCATAAGAGATAAAGTATTCATTACATTGTGAAAGCACAGTTGTCTGAGAATTTAACATAATGACTATCATATAGCCAGCATTCAATATATAAAGTGATCTTTCATGTGGCTTCTTAGTAAGTTCTGTAACATTCATAACTTTACATAGTCATTTTTATCAAATTCTGCTTTGCCATGTTAAATAGCAAGGGGCAATATTGGATTCAGTCTTGTGGCATAATCACAAGGATAGTTAAGAATAAAACAACAGAAAGATGCACAGTAGTACTAAAAATAAGAGCACATCCAAATATAAACAGTGTCATGTCTTCGTACTTTTACAGATTATTGTAATGAGCCTGTGTTACTTTCATAATAGAAAAAACAATAAAGGATAAAATTCTTATACTCTAGCTTTTAACCCAATGACCTCTTCAAGTATTATACTCTATTGGTGGCAATGAAACACTATAAGACAAATTTCTTTCTTATTATGTATTCTAAATGCAAAACTGTGAACTCGCATCAAGTGACTTTTCTGTTCACAGATTATGAGACATTATAAAAAGAAAGGGAGATCAGTTATTTCTTGCAGACTTTATAATCTTAACTGGTTTAATCTTATACCTGGTTAATTCTTTTTTTATTTCTTGTCAGAAAGAAACAAGCTTTTATAGCTTCTCCTCAATACATAGGGCAAAATATTTTGTTTCCAGCTTCAGCATAACTAATTCTTCACCCTCAAGCCTCTTCCTTATGTGAATAATTTTTTTCAAAGGGAAAAGAAATCAAGCTAGGCATGGTTGTGCATGCCTTTAATCATAGCACTTAGAAGACAGAGACACATGGGTCTCTGTTAGTTTGGGGCTAGCCTGATCTTCACAGTGAGTTCTAGGCTAACCAGGTTCTATAATTAAGTCCTGTCTCAAAAAAATGTAGGAAAGGGACAACAAACCTTCAAGCTCATCTAATAATTCTTGCCATTTGGATAATAAATTATTGTCCATCATAGATCATCATTGTCCTTTGGGAATGGGTGGCTTGAAATATGAGAGGGCTAGTAATTTAGAGCTTCGGGTGGGTTTAAATACATCATCCTGATAAAAGTCCAAAAGAATCTTGCAAGTACAATGTGAGGTAATTTTCAGCCCTAAGTTCTTTGTTAGGAATCTCAGGGTAAAATACTTTGGGCTAGCTTCTCCAGCAATCACATGGTAATCCTACATGTTTGGAATTGGGACAAAAGCTGTTAAAGCTATCAGTGCTGTTGATCATGATTCTCTAAGGCTTTATAAACATAGCCTGATAACTTACACCTGTTTCTCAGAACCTATTTCTATGGCTCTTTCTCCTCTATTATCTTTTGCATCAAGATTCTGTGTCATTGGCCTTATATATTTCATGTATTTGTACACACAAGTAGTCTTAGGAAAGTTCTCCATTGATTTTTTTCCTCTGGGAATTTAAATCCTAGATCTGGCATCATTAAGACAGCTGGCTCAAGAGAAATAATTGGTGAATACAAGGGGATTATGAGGTGGTAAATAAACCTACTTTTGGTAGGATTCAGTTAATCAGAATCCTACACAGGGAATCACACATTTTGGTCATATGTCATACCTAGTTTGTCAGATTGCGACTAATAAATATTATATTATCTAGATCAACTAAGTCACTTGATGCAAAGGCATAATCCCAATGTTTATCTGCCACAAGGGTAACCACTCGTTGAAGTTTGTCCAGAACTTTCCGGAATTAAGCACTGAAATACCCTGATTCCAGAAAATACCCTCAGTTCTAGAGAATTAGAATAATTATTCATTTTAGCCTTGGAGACAATTCCATACTAACACAGCTTTAAGTGGGGCTTCTTACAGAAGCAATTTGTTCAGTGAATACTCTCAGATGAAGGGAAAGGAGGGAAGTTGTCTGTAGTATGAGCACGCTGGAGCAAGTGTGATTCAAACCAAATAAAGAGACGAACCTCAACCTGATCCCACAGGAGACTCTGGAAGGCATACTGCACTACAGAGTTGAACACACCTTAGGAACGTGACAAACCATTCATTGAGATAGATTCTTGTCTATTTAGAGGTAATAAAGCAGATCCCATTTGTCTAAAAGAGATTCTATTAGTTATGTTACATACTGCTTGCACAAAATACCTGACAAAAGAACCTGAGGGGAGAAAGGGCTCATTTTGGCTCACAGTTTAAGGGTACAATCCTTCATGGTGGATGTGTCATGGCGGCTAAGTGCATCTCGAGTACAGCCAGAAAGCAGAGGGGAATACCTGTGCTCATCTCACCTTCTTATTCAGTTAAGGACTCCGACCTACAGAATGAAACTCTCCACAGTTAGGATGGGTCTTCCCATCTCATCCTAGTCAAATGATTCCTCAGAAATATGTCCAGAGGTTTATTTTCGTTATGACACCGAGCCCTATTAATTTTACAAGGTTAACCACCCCAGAAGTTCTCTAGTGAAGGGTTGAGTGGATCTTTAGTGGCTAGCCAACACTCAGAAGCTTCAGACACGTGTACATCATCCAGCCTGGCTAAAGGAATCCAAGTAGATCACCATAGTAACCTCTTCTAGCCTTTGTGAAGCTACGATCATAGCCTATACAAACTTTTGTTTAGAGTTAAGTTGTGGCTTTAAGCTTTGTCACTAGCTATCACTACTTTATCTTATAGCTACAAGAAAATAACTGATAATGCGGCAGTCGTGAGGCAAATGCATATGTCTTTCTTATTTCATCTTCCTTGTGACAAATTCCTCTGGGGATATTCTCACAATAACCTGGGTTAGGAGAGACTAGTGCTAGATTTCTGAATTAATTCCATGATGTCGGCACTATTTTAGTAGAATAGTGTCTCTAAAAGGTATATTTTTACAGTCTCCAGAAAATGAAAGCATTTGTGCATTTGGCCTAGGGTACTATTTTGTCATCTGTCCCAGAATACAAAGTTTGCACAGAAGAAATGGTGGAATCACATCTCTGTGGGCAAAAATCATTACTTTCATTTTTCCATTTGCATGTTTTCCATTTTCAGAACACAACTAGTTTGAGATTGCAAAATACTTTTTGGTGAGAACTTTGAGGTGAGGACAAAGGCTTGTTGTTCTTTTGTAGAATTACATAAACTGCTCTTACCTAAAAGCTACTCTTTTGAATTTTTAAATAGATTTTCACATATATGCAGTGAAAAGGTCATGTTTGTTTCAGTCAGATGCAGGTATTACTGTGTTACTTGTTATGTTTTTGTAAGACTCTAAGGAATGGGAATGTGTTTTTATGATGAGAATAATCATTTCAGGATGCAGGGACACAAAAAGACCAGGAATGGGACCTAGTGCAATGGGACAATAACCTTGTTCCGGACAGTAAGGCAGGTAGACTGCAAGTTGAAGACCTGCCTGAGTGCAGACAGATACAAGGCAACCTGGGAAACATCTTCATTACTTATTCTTAACATGAAAAGAAGATGAAAACTGGGTTCCAACATTAGTGGCAGAGTGCTTTCATGTATACACAGGACACTGCTTTAATTCCTAGTGCAAAAAAAATTAAAGAAAGAAAGAAAGAAAGAAAGAAAGAAAGAAAGAAAACTCCATCATCACTGCACAGCACGACACACTTGTTTCTATATGTGTGAATTTGTTGGCATAAACTTTAATCACAGTATCATAATCTCTCTTGTCTAACTGCAACAAAAACCCTATCATTTTTTACCTTTTTTGAGACAGTGTCTTAAAATGTAGTTCTGGCTGTGTTAACCAGGCTGACTTTGAACTCAGAGATTTGCTTGCCTCTGCTTCTCGAATGCTCTGATAAAAGGAAGGCAAGCACCATCACTCACCACAATTTTGACTCCTTCGTGAACTGTCTTCTTCATTTGTTCTGACGTTTTATTCATTCCCTCACTTTTCTGCCATTTGTGTATCCTTGTATATTAAGGTCAGCCATAACACTTATTTGGCTAGTGATTTCAAATCCATCTAAAAGTGAAATACAGACTTAACTGTAAACCAGTCTTTCCTGACCTAGGTACTATAACACTTTGAGCCTGACAATTGTTGGGAAATGTCCTCTGTATTATCCCTGGCAACTGATCTTTAGCCTCTATCTAATTCATGGCAATTAATACCTTTTCTCTTCTATTGTAACAAAGAAAATTGTCTGCAGACATTGTTAAATGTCTCCTAAAGAGTAAAATTGTCCCTGATTGCAAATTATAATCGCATTTATTATTCATTTACTTGTGCTCTTTTGAAACTTGATCTTACAATATATCACAGACCATCCTCAAACTGATTATATGGCCCAGGCTGACCTCAAACTTAGACAAATCTCATCCTTCAATATGCTCAGATCAGAGGTGTGTGACACCATACATGGAAATCAGTGCAGACTATTATCTGTCCACCCCTGAACAATTTGTCAACATTGACATGGAGAGTCATGTAGAATTCCATGCTTGTAAAATAAACTAAGTCTACTTCTCTGTACCCTTATCACCATCCCCAACAATACACATGCAAAAGCAAATGGAAGTATTATAACAATCTCCAGGTAGTGTCTGAATTGCCTTGCTTGAGAAGAGATTGTAAGTGGCAGAGACAAAGATGTGTGTGCTCTATAGACAGCTTTTGATTTACACATGGTAGAAAAATCTACAAAATTCTAAATATAATACAGTCTGTAGAGTCACCTGAAAATATCATTGGGTTGTTTCCAAACATTCCTTCTCCCTTCTCCTCTCATCCCTAGTTGCAAACCCCAGTGATACACTTTGAAAACCATTTCATACTTTAAATTTTGAATTACAGCCTTCTCTTAGGGAAATCCATTTATGGGGAGACAGTGTAATTGATAGACTGTGACATTGCTGGGTGATTTGATTTCCTCTCACTTTTATAATGAGGTTGATGATATTGTCCATTGTAAGTACTAATGATCATTATTTAAGGTGGGTGGCCTATGATCGCCATTAACAGGTAAGGTCTTTCGGGACAGCGGAAAATTACATCAACGTCTTGCCTTACAACTTGAGTCACACCAATGACAGGCAAGAGTTAGAAAGCATGATGGGTGATTAAACAGATCCTATTAAGAAATTGGGCAGAGTGTGAGCAGCATAGGGTAAAGTGTGTGTGTGTGTGTGTGTGTGTGTGTGTGTGTGTGTGTGTGTGTGTGTGGTTTACATGTTTGTGTCGCTTTTTTTAAAAAAATTAGCTTTCTGTTAAAGTATCTCTTAAATACATGCAAAATATACCTTGATTGAATGAATAATGCCGTACTTTAAAGGCTCTTCTCACTCTGATATACTAGAAAAGAATGTAGCCTAATGTCCTAAGAAGGTAATGAGCTTTCCTTTACTTTATCTCAACTAAGAAGTGACTTGTCACTTAACAATATCTATTGAGTGAACAATATCAATCACGTTCTATTCAAGAAACTTGAAAATAGCAGTAAACAGAAAAGTTTCTGTTTCATAGAACTTAAATTTTAATAATATGTAGAAAATCAAGTAGCAATGAGATTAATAAAGAAGAGTAAATGGACCAGAGGGGTGAAGGGAGGATTTTTAACGTATTTTTTAACGTTTTGGAGTTGTGATATAATCACATAATTCCCCTCCTCCAACTGCTCCCATATGCCCTCTCGTTCAATGTAAAATTCATGACCTCATTCCTTGGGAAGATGATTTCCCTAACTCTCAGCATTAAGAAAAAAAGCATTTTAAGTAGAAGGGTCAGACAAGAAGAGATAAGAGTGTGTGGGTTAGACTGATTAGCGTGAAGAGATTGGAATAAAGCAAGAGAGGGACTGTGTTAGTTACTATTCTATTGCTGTGAAAAGACGCCATCACTGGAGTGAGTCTTAGAAAATATTTGATTGGGAGCTAGCTTACAGTTTCAGAGATTTAGTCTGTTATGGTAGGAAGCATGGAAACATGCAGGTAGACGTGGAGCGGAGAAGGAGCTGAGAGTCCTGCATTCTGATCCACAGACAATGGGAAGAGAGCAACTGTAGGACTAGTGTGGGTTTTTGAAACCTCAAAGTCTACCCCAAGTGACACTTCTCCACCAACCATGCCACACCTATTCCAGCAAGGTCACACATTTTTCTAGACCATCTCAAATAGTTCCACTCCTGGAAGACTATATATTCAAATATATGACCCTATGGGGCTACTCTCATTCAAACCACCACAATGACCTAATCGGTAAGATTTACTGGGGGCAAAGTGTTCCAGGAAGATGAGGCAGTAAAGCTAAAAGCCTCAACATGGGAGTATGATTAGAAGGTTTGAGGATTAACAAGGAAGCAAGTGTAACTAGAATCGAGAAACAAAATAGAAAATTTTAGATCAGTGACGGCCAGGTAAGACCTTCTTAGTAGTGACCACAAGTCTTTGGAACTTGTTCTTAATGAGAAGAGAAAGCTTCATATTCTTAGTTAAGAAGTAGCATGTATCTGTATCATTCTTACTTGTTATAACATACTTATGTCATTCACCCATTCATGTATAATTCAAATCCCCTAAGCACTTAAAACCTAAGGAGAGGGCCTGGTGACTTAGCTCAGCTGGTACACTGCATATCTAGAATGCAGGAAATATTTGGTCCAAATTACTACACAAGGGTGACACATACCTGTAATCCTGGAAGCAGGAAGAACAGAAGCCCAAGGTCATTCTCAGTTGTGTAG
The DNA here is from genome assembly GCF_021556685.1 of Rattus norvegicus. Classification (NCBI taxonomy): domain Eukaryota; kingdom Metazoa; phylum Chordata; class Mammalia; order Rodentia; family Muridae; genus Rattus; species Rattus norvegicus. The sequence continues at coordinate 57,075,995 of NC_141554.1, forward strand.
TAAATTCATGATCACCCTAGGAAATATTAGAACCTGAGATACATGAGAACTTTTCTAAAAAATAAAGAAAAAAATATATATATATATATATGGAGAGAGAGAGAGAGAGAGAGAGAGAGAGAGAGAGAGAGAGAACAGAATTTTGCCCTTGGTACCCTCAAATTCTAAGCAAAATAGACCTATAAGTAGAGGTGGTAAACTATGAGACCTATATAGAGGTGGTAAACTATGAGAACTTCAGGGGTAGAATAGAAATAGGAACAATTCTATAAGGAATTAAGGTAGGAAATAATTTGTACTGAGGCACATTTTCCCTGAGGCTATATGCAAATTTGAGGTAGAGGGTATTTCTAATAAAAATCTAGCAAAGAATGTTTCTAATTGTTTGGTCCTTGATTTCAATTAACAAGAGTCATAAGATGCATTCAGTAATGAAAAAGTAGGTTCTTCCTTCCACTTAGCCATTCTGATATGATGAATAACCCCCTTTGCATCTTATGAGTTGTCTCCTTATAGCCCTTCTGTTCAGAAAAGGAACTTCTTATGTATGTATAATGAATATAAATATAGGTTTTAGAGAGTGCTAATATTTTAATGAGATAGAAATAGACAGACAAGGGATAGGATAATTGAAGAGTTAGTCAACATGGGGGCAATATAATGTGGAAAGAAAAAGTCTGTGAGAAAATGTCTGGGAAAAAAATAGAAGAGGCATAGAAAGAGCTCATTTGTTGTGAGTTAAAGACAGAAGGGATTTGTTCTCAAAATGTAAAATGTGAATTTTTCTCTTTTCAATTACAATACGAGATAACTTAAAATGGTTATTTTATATATAAAAAAGAAATTTGGCTGCAGTACAATGGCAAAAAAAAGTATAAATAGGATCACATGTCAAGATAGGACAGCACCTAAAGAAGGAGCAGGCTTTCTCTTTTATAAAAATTTGTTGCAAGAGGCTGGAGAAGTAGCTATGTGGTTAAGAGCACTGGCTGCTAACTATTCCAGGAGACCCGGATTCTATTCCCAGCACCCAAACAGTCACTCATAGCCACCCACCATTCTAATTGCAAGAGATCCAAGGACCTCTTTAGCTTTCCATGGGTATGAAGCATGTGAGTGTAGGTGTACAGATGAGCAAACAGGTAAGATACAAATATACATTGTGAAAAAAAGCATCATCACCACCTCTACCTCCACCTCCACCTCCACCTCCACTACCAAAAAAACTGTTATCTTAAGCCAGGCATGGTTGTGCATGCCTTCAATCCAAACATTTGGAGGTCAGAGGCAGACAGATCTGAGGGAGTTTAATTCTAACCTAGTCTACATAGTGAATTCCAGATCAGCCAGGACCACATAGTGAGACCCTGTCTCAAAATATCAAATATTGCTATCTTTAAAACTAACCAGCGTCCCAAGAAAATTAATTTAGTCTTAGAGGCCAGTTTATTTGACCTAACTACCTAACCCTCTAGGCCCCACCTCATAAAGTTCCCTCTAAGCCAGTATCACCACCTTGAGGACCAACACATACATCTTTGCAACATAAACTAATCCAAACCATCACAGAGTTTGTGTTGTAGAAGCTGACCTAATTTAGCTATCACTGCAAAGAAACTAATTCAAAAAACACGAAGGCCTGAAGTAAAAACATCAATTAAAGATGTTAGGGAGGGAGAGAAAATTTCAAATAGAATCTTCAGTTATTTATGGAGCCTAGCCAAAAAAAAAAAAAAAATCTCACAAGAACTATCCTATCTTAATACAAAATAAGTATCGCCAGGCTTACATTTTAACCAGGATAGTACATAATTTTTTGTCAGAGTATTTTTCAAACATAAACCATCCACACCAATTTAAAGAGAAAAGAGAAAAAGAAAAAAAGTTTACTAAATTCTAAATGCAATTTAGAATTCACCACTGGACATTGAAACAAATCAAGTTTTTATTTAAGTGTGTAAATATTTACCAATTTGCTTTGGAATCCTAGACAAATTAATGTCAAGTGATAAAAGATGGATTATTTCCATAGCTGATAGCAAAATCAGGATGCCAAAAGGACGATTTGTTTCCTTTCATCTTTTACTACTCTGAGTACTTCATAATTGTTTTTGAAAAGTCAGAAAATGGCTGGAAAAAGAAGAAGGAGTATGTCCTTGCATTGCTCACTGGGCTCATGCTTTGTTGGTCAATACTGAGAGTCTGCTTCCTTTTCCTAATTACTGAAATTATTCACACTAATGATAGGCTAGTAGGCTAGTTCTTTAGATAGGCATCCTGGTACTCATGACATTAATAATAACATTAAAGCAAAAATATATAAACGATGCCATGTAACTGACACAGACTTCTCATAATAGCCCTACAAAATGAAACGTATGATTGTCTGAAAAAAACAGCCTGGGTGGCATATTAACATATCCAGTCTCTTACTTGTGACCTGCATAGATGATCAGCTGTGGATCTCAAAAGCTTCGACACTCCAGATTAGAGGGAATGATCTCTGTTCATCCTCAGATGCAAGCAGAGGAAGTTACTAAACAAATGGAAAGACTTTGGACGAGAGGACTTTGGAGTCTGTTTTCATGCTTTGGGGTATAGCTAAAGATTGATTGGAAAGCTCTGTCTGCTTCATGCTATGGGATAGTAGGAATTGTCTCCAGGCTGTGAACTCAGTTCAGATTATTTCTAAATATGTTAGGGACTGAGACCCAGGTTGAAGGAGCAGAATTCACTGCCTGGGGTATGTTCTCATAGCAGATTGCCAGCACACAAGGGAACAAACTTCTGTACAAGTCCACAGAACATCTCCTAAAGCAAGGGAAAAGTGTGAAGCCACACTGTTCTCCAGGAAAATACTGTGGCTAGAGTATACAGGTTTCCTTTTACATAGGAGTAAAAATTGGACTCTAATTAAAACCATCCCATTAGTTGTTTTTCTTTAATTACTGTCATATCCTTAGCTCTTTCCCAGGCTTCTTATCTTGGTTCTAGATGGATATATCCATCACCTGTAGTCATTTGGTTTTTAATATCTGAGCTGCTCCCTTGCTGTCTCAGGTTTCCAGTTTTACTTTCCTTGAAATTTCCCTGGTGCCTAATACAATAACACTCGCACAGAGAGCATTCAGCAAATGGTGTTGACTGCCTGCCATCTTTTAAAAGCACATCTGGATAGACACTAAAGGCACCTGGCAATATTGCACTGACTTGTTAGTAACCTGACTTAACCCAGATGGCCCAAAGATTGTAACCACTATGACCTGAACGAAAAGCCTCTGGTAATGTCATCATCCGGCTCTCTTCAAACTTATTCAGAAATACCATGAGCAGAAGTTAAACACAATGCTATTTATACAGATAAATACTTACCTATATTTGTGGAGCTTGATTTCATTCTAATGACCACAGTGAGGGTTTAGATGTTGTTCCATGAGTCTGTCGGAAGGAGGTTTTCTTTCATGAGTCATACCAGCTAATATTACTTATTAGACTTGGTGGGACTCTGAAGCCAGCACCACTGGATAACAGATAGTGTTATCTCAGCAACTCAGTCGTCTTGCCAAGTAGTTTAGCATGAACTCTTGACTCCTCAGATCAAATATAAGCCTGTTACACTAAATGACTTGGCCATCTCCGGACAAATCCCATGGTGTGCGGTTCTGTTCACCATGTGTGATGGTGTCAGAGCTCAGTGTTAGCTGCCTGACAGTTCATATAATATTTACAGGTTGTTATTCGTGAGGAATTTTAGTTAGCCATAAAGATTTTCACAGCTATGGCAGACATTAGAGGTCTCATTCATCACTCTTGCGACCTTCCCCTCTGGAATGTAGCCCATCTGTCTCTGATATTGAAATCTTTATGGAAAATCAGCCCATCTTTGAAAGTTTAGTAAGTGATCCTAAACTTTTCATTGAATCTTTACTTTTGATATATGACACAGGCATACGAAGCACTGTGCTGATTTTAATTTAATGTTTTGAAAAGTGTTAAATTTAACTCTCCCTTTCAGATAAGTGACAGAAAACTTACAGGAACTATATGCATCACATCAAATGAAAATAAAAGCTATACAGAAAGCAATTGCAAGGAGAAATGATACATAGACGTACTTGCAGCTTGATAACTACCTGAAAAACATAAGCAGTGGATTTCCATCTCAATGATGGCTTCAGAGAGTTAAAATAGTAGAAATAAGTCCTTCACGTAATCATATATCACAAAGAAGGCCCTCATCTAAAAATTCAGTAACTGCATGGGCTGAACAGGCTACTTTATAGACCTGTGGAGAAGGAATAACCCACCTTCTAATATTGTCTCTCCTCATTTAACACTTCCTCCACTTCCAATGCAACTTTCCAATGCTTGATCAGGGCCTCTTCTAGCTACTTCCCCTTGGCATGCTTCCTTGTTCAGCCCAAGTGCTATGCCTCCACCTTTACTACTTTCTACCTGTCCTAGTCATGTCCCCTATGCTCAAAGCATCAAATGCTTCTTCTTCTAAAACTCAGGTCCATTGGAATCACTGTTATTCATACCCACAAGCTCAGATTTCCTTATGGTTAGCTCTCTCTCTACCTAGTTCAAGTGTCTGTGTTGTGTTTTGGTTGTGGTTCAATTGCCACCACAGTGTAAGAAGATAGTGCCCACAACTTCTCCAGTAATGGGCAATATACTCACACTTTTGTCTTTATTCTTTTTAATCCATCTCAAAGTTTTAAGAGCATTGTAGAAACCACGCTATACTGCATGTCTCTATAGTTCATTCATCTAAGGCGATGGGATCCTTGTACCCATTAAACATTAACACTCCATTTCCTCCCCCACTATGCCTTGGTTAACTGCCGTGCCCAACCTCGACCAGCAAGGAAGACACGACCACAGGAGATCTTCTTCAAGCAGTTTTACTCAGGAACCTTGATACAACCTTCTGACTCTCTCTTCTGGCTCTCTCCCCTCTGACTCTCTTCTTACTCTCTCCCTTCTGACTCTCTCTCTTTCTTCTGACTCTCTCTCTCTCTCTCTCTCTCTCTCTCTCTCTCTCTCTCTCTCTCTCTCTCTCTCTCTCTCTCTCTCTCTCTCTCTCTTCTCTGTCCTCCCAGGGAACGCCCTGCACCACACTTAAATAGCTAGCACTGGCCAGTCCTAGCAAGCCAAGTGGGTCATGTAGATAGGCTGTCACTATGCGGAAGCTAGCAGGCCAGGCAGACATAGCCAAATAAGGACTTGTTTACTGGAAGGAGCGCTCACCATTGGGAGGGTGGAAGGCGGAAACCAGGGCCATCTTTGAGGCTCGGCACGTCGCAGCTCTCTACAGTTAGCACCACTCTATTTTGTTTCTGTAAGATTTACTTATCATGAGCAAACCATTCTAAGCAGCCTGACCTTGTCTATTATGCTCACTACTGTCAGATACCTTATAAATGTAGAATAGTGCAATTTTGATCTTTTATTTGAGGACACAACTTCAAATTCCACCCACACTATCATAAATGATAGATTTTCATTCTTTTATTTTTGATTGTTTTATGAGGCAGTGTCCTGTGCTATAGCCCAGTTCGTCTGCAAACTCTTGAGCTTCTTGCCTCGGATTCCTAAGTGATGTGATTATAAATGTACACTATCAAACCCGATGATTTTCATCTGTGTTTGTTTGTTTGTTCATGTCACCTTCATAAAATCTGGGACCATCTGAAAAGGGGGAACCTAATGAAAAAAAATGCCTCCACAATATTGACCTGTATGCAAGTCTGTGGGGGAAATTTTATTGATTTATGATTTTTTGAGAGGCCTTAGAGTACCTTGGACAATACCATACCTGATCAGATGGTCCTGAGTTGTACAGAAAAGCAAGCTAAGCAAGCCACAAAGGACAAGCCAGTAAGCAACATTCCTCTATGACCTACCTCTTCTTCTGTTCCTACCTCCAGATTCCTGCCTTGAGTTCCCACCCTGATTTCTCTTCAGGGTAGAGTGTGACCTGAGATCTCTAAATTGAAATAAATCTTTTCCTTCCTAAGTTACCACTGATCGTGGTATTTCATCACGGCAATAGAAAGCAAACTAAGATACCACCTCTTTCAAAGCTAAATGATATTCCATCATATGGCAATGTGTTATGTACTTACAATTCTCTTTTACTACTTCCCTTAAAGAAACAAACCATTTTCTTTTTTTTTTTTATTAACTTGAGTATTTCTTATATACATTTCAAGTGTTATTCCCTTTCCCGGTTTCCGGGCAAACATCCCCCTCCCCCCTCCCCTTCCTTATGGGTGTTCCACTCCCCACCCTCCCCCCATTGCCGCCCTCCCCCCCATAGTCTAGTTCACTGGGGGTTCAGTCTTAGCAGGACCCAGGGCTTCCCCTTCCACTGGTGCTCTTACTAGGATATTCATTGCTACCTATGAGGTCAGAGTCCAGGGTCAGTCCATGTATAGTCTTTAGGTAGTGGCTTAGTCCCTGGAAGCTCTGGTTGCTTGACATTGTTGTACATATGGGGTCTCGAGCCCCTTCAAGCTCTTCTAGTTCTTTCTCTGATTCCTTCAACGGGGATCCTATTCTCAATTCAGTGGTTTGCTGCTGGCATTTGCCTCTGTATTTGCTGTATTCTGGCTGTGTCTCTCAGGAGCGATCTACATCCGGCTCCTGTCTGTCTGCACTTCTTTGCTTCATTCATCTTGTCTAATTGGATGGCTGTATATGTATGGGCCACATGTGGGGCAGGCTCTGAATGGGTGTTCCTTCAGTCTCTGTTTTAATCTTTGCCTCTCCCTTCCCTGCCAAGGGTATTCTTTTTCCTCATTTAAAGAAGGAGTGAAGCATTCACATTTTGATCATCCATCTTGAGTTTCGTTTGTTCTAGGGATCTAGGGTAATTCAAGCATTTGGGCTAATAGCCACTTATCAATGAGTGCATACCATGTATGTCTTTCTGTGATTGGGTTAGCTCACTCAGGATGATATTTTCCAGTTCCAACCATTTGCCTACAAATTTCATAAACTCGTTGTTTTTGATAGCTGAGTAATATTCCATTGTGTAGATGTACCACATTTTCTGTATCCATTCCTCTGTTGAAGGGCATCTGGGTTCTTTCCAGTTTCTGGCTATTATAAATAAGGCTGCAATGAACACAGTGGAGCACGTGTCTCTTTTATATGTTGAGGCATCTTTTGGGTATATGCCCAAGAGAGGTATAGCTGGATCCTCAGGCAGTTCAATGTCCAATTTTCTGAGGAACCTCCAGACTGATTTCCAGAATGGTTTTACCAGTCTGCAATCCCACCAACAATGGAGGAGTGTTCCTCTTTCTCCACAGCCTCGCCAGCATCTACTGTCACCTGAGTTTTTGATCTTAGCCATTCTCACTGGTGTGAGGTGAAATCTCAGGGTTGTTTTGATTTGCATTTCCCTTATGACTAAAGATGTTGAACATGTCTTTAGGTGTTTCTCAGCCATTCGGCATTCCTCAGCTGTGAATCCTTTGTTTAGCTCTGAACCCCATTTTTTAATAGGGTTATTTGTTTCCCTGCTGTCTAACTTCTTGAGTTCTTTGTATATTTTGGATATAAGGCCTCTATCTGTTGTAGGATTGGTAAAGATCTTTTCCCAATCTGTTGGTTGCCGTTTTGTCCTAACCACAGTGTCCTTTGCCTTACAGAAGCTTTGCAGTTTTATGAGATCCCATTTGTCGATTCTTGATCTTAGAGCGTAAGCCATTGGTGTTTTGTTCAGGAAATTTTTTCCAGTGCCCATGTGTTCCAGATGTTTCCCTAGTTTTTCTTCTATTAGTTTGAGTGTGTCTGGTTTGATGTGGAGGTCCTTGATCCACTTGGACTTAAGCTTTGTACAGGGTGATAAGCATGGATCGATCTGCATTCTTCTACATGTTGACCTCCAGTTGAACCAGCACCATTTGCTGAAAATGCTACCTTTTTTCCTTTGGATGGTTTTGGCTCCTTTGTCAAAAATCAAGTGACCATAGGTGTGTGCGTTCATTTCTGGGTCTTCAATTCTATTCCATTGGTCTATCTGTCTGTCTCTGTACCAATACCATGCAGTTTTTATCACTATTGCTCTGTAATACTGCTTGAGTTCAGGGATAGTGATTCCTCCTGAAGTCCTTTTATTGTTGAGGATAGCTTTAGCTATCCTGGGTTTTTTGTTATTCCAGATGAATTTGCAAATTGTTCTGTCTAACTCTTTGAAGAATTGGATTGGTATTTTGATGGGGATTGCATTGAATCTGTAGATTGCTTTTGGTAAAATGGCCATTTTTACTATATTAATCCTGCCAATCCATGAGCATGGGAGATCTTTCCATCTTCTGAGGTCTTCTTCAATTTCTTTCCTCAGTGTCTTGAAGTTCTTATTGTACAGATCTTTTACTTGCTTGGTTAAAGTCACACCGAGGTACTTTATATTATTTGGGTCTATTATGAAGGGTGTCGTTTCCCTAATTTCTTTCTCGGCTTGTTTCTCTTTTGTATAGAGGAAGGCAACTGATTTATTTGAGTTAATTTTATACTCAGCCACTTTGCTGAAGTTGTCTATCAGCTTTAGTAGTTCTCTGGTGGAACTTAAATATACTATCATATCATCTTCAAATAGTGATATTTTGACTTCTTCTTTTCCGATCTGTATCCCCTTGACCTCCTTTTGTTGTCTGATTGCTCTGGCTAGAACTTCAAGAACTATATTGAATAAGTAGGGAGAGAGTGGGCAGCCTTGTCTAGTCCCTGATTTTAGTGGGATTGCTTCAAGTTTCTCTCCATTTAGTTTAATGTTAGCAACTGGTTTGCTGTATATGGCTTTTACTATGTTTAGGTATGGGCCTTGAATTCCTATTCTTTCCAGGACTTTTATCATGAAGGGGTGTTGAATTTTGTCAAATGCTTTCTCAGCATCTAATGAAATGATCATGTGGTTCTGTTCTTTCAGTTTGTTTATATAATGGCTCACGTTGATGGTTTTCCGTATATTAAACCATCCCTGCATGCCTGGGATGAAGCCTACTTGATCATGGTGGATGATTGTTTTGATGTGCTCTTGAATTCGGTTTGCCAGAATTTTGTTGAGTATTTTTGCGTCGATATTCATAAGGGAAATTGGTCTGAAGTTCTCTTTCTTTGTTGTGTCTTTGTGTGGTTTAGGTATAAGAGTAATTGTGGCTTCGTAGAAGGTATTCGGTAGTGATCCATCTGTTTCAATTTTGTGGAATAGTTTGGATAATATTGGTATGAGGTCTTCTATGAAGGTTTGATAGAATTCTGCACTAAACCCGTCTGGACCTGGGCTCTTTTTGGTTGGGAGACCTTTAATGACTGCTTCTATTTCCTTAGGAATTATGGGGTTGTTTAACTGGTTTATCTGTTCCTGATTTAACTTCGATACCTGGTATCTGTCTAGGAAATTGTCCATTTCCTGAAGATTTTCAAGTTTTGTTGAATATAGGTTTTTATAGTAAGATCTGATGATTTTTTGAATTTCCTCTGAATCTGTAGTTATGTCTCCCTTTTCATTTCTGATTTTGTTAATTTGGACGCACTCTCTGTGTCCTCTCGTTAGTCTGGCTAAGGGTTTATCTATCTTGTTGATTTTCTCAAAGAACCAACTTCTGGTTCTGTTGATTCTTTCTATGGTCCTTTTTGTTTCTACTTGGTTGATTTCAGCTCTGAGTTTGATTATTTCCTGCCTTCTACTCCTCCTGGGTGTATTTGCTTCTTTTTGAAACAAACCATTTTCATGGCTTCAACCATGATTCTAACACTATTCTAATCATCTCCCACTTGAGTTTGATTGAAAATATTCAACTTCTAAATATTTAATATAATTATATCATTCATCAGAAACTTTTATCTTAATTTAATTTTCTGCCAGTGAAACATATCTTTAATTGTCTAGTAATGAATTGTTAAAATCATCTGTAATTTCTCACTACTTGTACAAATCATTTATGAAGTGCCTCTCCATTCTGTGCCTTTACCTTTGGTGTCAGTATATGATGTCAACAAAAACAGAAATCTAATTTGACAATAATTTAAACATCATAACTTCCAATTATGATGGATCATTTATTCCAAAAGAATTTGTATAAAATTAACTATGTCTTTCTATTTTGCACTTATATGAGGTATTTCACAATAGGCAACATTACAGAAGCAGTAGAATAGGGTAGCCACAGGATGTGGCTAGGAGAAAACTAAAAGATATGCATCAATGGGTACAAAATTTCAGTAACTTAATATGAATTAATAGAAGGATACTCTGTATAAAAGTTGCTATTGAAGTACTGTGTTTTATAATGTGTTTATGCATAAAATATAGGCTAATGGTTTTATCATTAATGCTGAAGGAAGATCTGTTGAAAAGATGCTATTTCTTTGAAAAGACAGAAGTAAAAAGAAAAGCCATAAGCTCAGGAAGAAGGGTAGGATTCAAATGCACTTTTCTTTGTTTTCTTTGTTATTTTATACTGCATGCGGCACACTGAGAATAGTTAGTAGGGGCTAGAAAGATGGCTTAGTGGTTAAAAGCACCAACTACTTTTCTACAGGAACAGAGTTCCATTTCCCAGCAATGATATAGCAGCTCTCAACCAAGTAAGTCCAATTCCAGATGATCCAGTTCCTCTTCTGCCTTCTGTGAGACCACACACACACACACACACACACACACACACACACACACACACACGGGGAGAGAGAGAGAGAGAGACAGAGAGACAGAGAGACAGAGAGACAGAGAGACAGAGACAGAGACAGAGAGACAGAGAGACAGAGACAGAGACAGAGAGACAGAGAGACAGAGACAGATCTTTTAAAACCAGTAGTTAGCAGTAGATTCAAGATTTGATAACTGTAGCAGGGGGATTTATTCTATAACTATTCAGATAACATCTTATAGATACAAAATTACAAACATCATTTGTAAAACGATTAACATTTGCCAAGTATTTCCATATTGTCTAACATTTTATAGCCTGATATGTTATAAAAAGGACGTATAGCTATTTCCATTCTACATATTCAGAAGGAGAAAGAAACAAGACTTAAAGGTAATGATGTGTGGCGATAGCCTCAGGAATCAAATCTACTTTTTCAGAAGTTCTGCCCTGGAAATTCCACATGACCTCAAAACTCAGGACCTGACACTGGAATAGAAAGTTAAGTAGCTTATGTTCCTTTCACCATTCAAGGAGTTTATAATATTTCAGGAGAAAAGAGACATATGAAAGACATATCACCAACTAATTGTCATATCTAGTGTACCTTGAATATTATACCAGTAGATAGCATTCACCTACAGAAATATTTTTTCTCTTTCCCTACAAATCAATAAAGATTTCTGATGGTAGTGTCATTTATATAAAATGCCTTTATACTGTTTGTCCTAGTTAGGATTATCATTGTGATAAAACTTGACCAAAAGAAACTTGGGGAGGACAGGGTTTATTTGGCTCATGCATCCACATTACTGTTCATTATTTTCAGGACAAGAACAAAAACAGGGCAAGAATCTAAGGACAAGACTTGATGCAGAGGGCATGAAGGGGAGCTAATTACTGGCTTGCTGCTCCTGGCTTGTTCAGCCAGCTTCTTATAGAACCCAGGCCCACCATCCCATGGATAGCACCATCCACAATGGGCTAGGCCCTACCCCCATCAATCACTAATTTGAAAAATCCCCTATAGGCTTGCCTACAGCCTGACTTGATGAAGGGATTTTCTCAATTAAGGCTTCCTGCTCTCCAGTGATTGTAGCTCATGTCATTGGCATGATCCTATCCAGCACAATGTTCACAGCCTTTAATTAAATAAATATACTTCTAGGAATTTTTGTTAAGAAAATTAACAAAATGTATGTAAAGGGTTATCTTAAAATGGCCATAGTGGCCTTGTATTTTAAGACTCAAAGCAATCTAAATATTCTTAAAGAGGAATTTCGTCTATAAATTGTGGTATATCCAATAATGTGGGTTACATACATTAATGTCATTACATTACTACTATAAGCTAGGTATGATGCTGCAAGTCTCTAGTTTTGGAAGGTTCAGACAGGAAGATTAATATAAATTTGAGGTCAGCCAGGGCTACATAACAAGAACCTGACTCAAAAAAAACAAAAACAAAAACAAAGAAAATATTTTAACTCAGGAAACATACCATTAAACATTCACCTTAAAGAAATGTAAAGCTGACACTCAAGCTACAGGAGCCCTGCAGTCCAGACCGTGCCTGGATCTGAAGAGACCAGGTCAAACAGCACCCTGCAACCAAATCCCGTGGGAGGGAGAACTAGACCTTCAGAGGGGCAGACACAGCTGGGAAGCCAGAGGAGACTACTCTCTGACAACATTTCTGTCTCTAGAGGAAAACACCTAGAGCCATCTGGGCCCCATTTGCACAAGGACCCCGGAGAAGGAGGGGCAGGCATTTCTGGTTGCTGCCCTCACAGAGAGCTGAAAACCAGCTCCGAGGAGCGACTTCAGGCTTGACACCAGAGGTAAGACCAACTTTTCTGCTCCAAGTGGCCTGCCTGATGGATTCAGGACACAAGCCCACAGGAACAGCTGAAGACCAGTAGACAGGAACGACTACACGTCTGAAAGCAGAACACTCTGTTCCCATAAACGGCTGAAAGAAAACAGGAAAATATGTCTACAGCACTCCCGACACACGGGTCTACAGGATGGTCAAGCCACTGTCAGAAATAGCAGAACAAGGTAACACCAGAGGCAACCTGATGGGAAGAGGCAAGCAAAGGAACCCAAGCAACAGAAACCAAGACTACATGACATGATAAGAGCCCAATACTCCCACCAAAGCAAAACTGACTATCCAGTCAGAAAACCAAGATCTAGAATTAAAATCACATTTGATCATGATGATGGAGGACTTCAAGAAAGACATAAAGAAGTCCCTTAGAGAAATGCAGGAAAACACAAGTAAACAAGTAGAAGCACTTAGAGAGGAAGCACAAAAATCCCCGAAAGAATTACAGGAAAATACAATCAAACATGTGAAGGAATTGAAAACGGAAATAGAAACAATAAAGAAAGCACAAAGGGAGATAACCCTGGATAGAAAACCAAAGGAAGAGACAAGGAGCCATAGATACAAGTATCACCAACAGAATACAAGAGATAGAAGAGAGAATCTCAGGAGCAGAAGATTCCACAGAAATCATTGACACAACTGTCAAAGATAATGTAAAACAGAAAAGGCTACTGGCCCAAAACATACAGGAAATCCAGGACACAATGAGAAGATCAAACCTAAGGATATTAGGCATAGAAGAGAGTGAAGACTCCCAACTCAAAGGACTAGAAAATATCTTCAACAAAGTCAAAGAAGAAAACTTCCCTAACCTACAGAAAAAGATGCCCATAAACATAAAAGAAGCCTACAGAACCCCAAATAGATTGAACCAGAAAAGAAACTCCACCCATCACATAATAGTCAAAACATCAAATGCACAAAACAAAGAAAGAATATTAAAAGCAGTAAGGAAAAAAGGTGAAGTAACATATAAAGGCAGACCTATCAGAAATACACCAGAGACTATGAAAGGGAGAAGATCCTAGACAGATGTCATACACCCTAAGAGAACACAATTGCCAGCCCAAGTTACTGTATCCAACAAAACTCTCAATTAACATAGATGGAGAAACCAAGATATTCCATAACAAAGCCAAATTTACACAATATCTTTCTACAAATCCAGCCCTAGAAAGGATAATAAATGGTAACGCCCAACACAAGGAGGCAAGCTACACCCCAGAAAAAGCAAGAAACTAATCGTCTTGGCAACAAAACAAAGAGAAGACAAGCACACAAACATAATCTCATCTCCAAATACGAAGATAACAGGAAGCAACAATCACTATTCCCTAATATCTCTCAACATCAATGGACTCAATTCCCCAATAAAAAGACACAGATTAACAAACTGGATATGCAACGAGGACCCTGCATTCTGCTGCCTACAGGAAACACACCTCAGAGACAAAGACAGACACTACCTCAGAGTGAAAGGCTGGAAAACAACTTTCCAAGCAAATGGTCAGAAGAAGCAAGCTGGAGTAGCCATTCTAATATCGAATAAAATCAATTTTCAACTAAAAGTCATCAAAAAAGATAAGGAAGGACACTTCATATTCATCAAAAGAAAAAATCCACCAAGATGAAATCTCAATCCTAAATATCTATGCTCCAAATACTAGGACACCTACATATATAAAATAAACCTTACTAAATTAGCTCAAAGCACACATTGTACCTCACACAATAATAATAATAGGAGATTTCAACACCCCACTCTCATCAATGGATCATGGAAACAGAAATTAAACAGAGACGTAGACAGACTAACAGAAGTCATGGATCAAATGGACTTAACAGATATTTATAGGACATTCTATTGTGAACAAAAGGATACACTTCCTTCTCACCACCTTAAGGTATGTTCTCCAAAATTGACCATAAAATTGGTCATAAAACAGACCTCAATGGATACAGAAAGATAGAAATAATCCCATGTGTCCTATCAGGCCACCACAGGCTAAAGCTGATCATCAATAACAATAAGGAAAGAATGCCAACATATACATGGAAGTTGAACAAAGCTCTACTCAATGATAACCTGGTCAAGGAAGAAATAAAGAAAGAAATTAAAGACTTCTTAGATGAAAATGAAGGTACAACATACCTAAACTTATGGGACACAATGAAAGTTGTGCTAAGAGGAAAACTCATTGCTCTGAGTGCCTGCAGAAAGAAACAGGAGAGAGCATATGTCAGCAGCTTGACAGCACACCTAAAAGCTCTAGAACAAAAAGAAGCAGATACACCCAGGAAGAGTAGAAGGCAGGAAATAATCAAACTTGGAGCTGAAATCAAACAAGTAGAAACAAAAAGGACTATACAAAGAATCAATAGAACAGATTTTCTTTGAGAAAATCAACAAAATAGATAAACCCTTAGCCAGACTACAAGAGGACACAGACAGTGTGTCCAAATTAACAAAATCAGAAATGAAAAGGGAGACATAACAGCAGAATCAGAGGAAATTCAAACAATCACCAGATTCTACCACAAAAACCTATACTCAACAAAGCTTGAAAATCTGAAGGAAACGGACAATTTCCTAGACACATACTAGGTACTGTAAATCAGGAACAGATAAACCATTTAAACAACCCCATAACTCCTAACGAAATAGAAGCAGTCATTAAAGGACTCCCAACCAAAAAGAGCCCAGGTCCAGATGGGTTCAGCGCACAATTCTCTCATTCCTTCATAGAAGACCTCATACAAATACTATCCAAACTATTCCACAAAATTGAAACAGACGGAGCACTACTGAATTCCATCTATGAAGTCACAATTACTCTTATACCTAAACCAAATAAAGACCCAACAAAGAAAGAGAACTTCAGACCAATTTCTCTTATGAATATCAACGCAAAACTATTCAATAAACTTCTTGCAAACCGAATCAAAGAACACATCAAAAAAAAGCATCCACCATGATCAAGTAGGCTTCATCCCAGGTATGCAGGGATGGTTTAATATACGGAAAACCATCAACATGATCCATTATATAAACAAACTGAAAGAACAAAACCACATGATCATTTCATCAGATGCTGAGAAAGCATTTGACAAAATTCAACACCCATTCATGATAAAAATCCTGGAAAGAACAGGAATTCAAGGCCCATACCTAAACATAGTAAAGGAAATATACAGCAAACCAGTAGCTAACATTAAACTAAATAGTGAGAACCTCGAAGCAATCCCACTAAAATCAGGGACTAGGAGGATTGGGAGGGGAACACCCATAGAGAAGGAGAGGGGGAGGGGCTAGGTGAATGTTGGCATGGAAACCAGGAAAGGGAATAATATTTGAAATGTAAATAAGAAATACCCAATTTAATAAAGATGGAAAAAAAGAAATTTAAAGCTATACTTACAACAAAAAATGCCCACAGATGTTGGTACAAGATTTGTTTATGTTTGCCAAGCATTTAAAGTAATCTAAATGTCACATTCAACAGTTAAGTGGTATATCCATTATCTATATATAGTGAAATATTAACATTTAAAAGGCATGAATTGTTGATACATGAATGACACAGATGAATCTCAAAGGCAAAGTGACAGGGACAGAGTCTATATCTGCTGTATTAGATGGTTTGTGGTTTTTGTTGTTGTTGTTCTTTGTTGTTGTTCATTTGTTTGGTTGGGTAGTTTTGCAGGGAAGGGTTGTAATATAGATGCCCCTTTAAGTCCTTAACAGTCTGCATGAAATTTTTTATCACACTACTTGGAATAGCATAAAAATTTTAAGTATGGGTTATTTATTTCTGAAATTTTGCATTCAATATTTTTGGACCACAGTTAAATATAAGTAACTACGAGTTATTAAATCAAATAATGGAAATCAAAAACTGAAAATTAAGAGTATGATGGGGTGAAGGGACTTTATATTAAAGAGGAAGTTGAGAATAATAGAGGCAGCCATGTTTGTAACTGAATAGGGTATGAACAGGAAGTGTTAGGGTCATGTAAAAAAGCTTTAGGAAAGAGGTATGAGGTAAAGCATGAAAAAATCCTTAAATACAAAGGTAGAAAATATCTTTAATTAAAGAAAACAGGGATCTCTAATGAGCACTGAGGTGAAAAACATGAAAAAATAAGTCACCTTCTGAACATGAAAGGAAACAGATGAATAGGACTTCACAAACTATTATATATAACAGAGGACATTTTTAAGATTTTTTTAACACCCCTAGTGGATTTGTGTTGTTCATGGACTCATGGATATAGGGCCATTCAGTGGAGCATGGCAGACTTACTGAGGTATGCCACACCCTTAATAAAAACTGATTCTCCCTCCTGCATCTGCTATCAGTTACCAATAGTTCCTTGGTTAGTGGTGAGAGCTTATGGACTCCTCCTCTCCACACTCAAATGTTGACTGGCTTGATCTTGTGCAAATCTTGTGTGGGCAATCACAGCTGTCATGAGTGCATAAATTTAGTGATTCTGTCATGTCCAGAAGACACTATTTTGTGCTCAACTTAGTGAACTTCTAGCTCTAATAATCTTTTTTCTCCATTTTCCCTGTGATTCCTGAGTCTTGAAGGGAAAGAGTATGATACAGTTGTCCCTTTTAGGGATAAATACCATACAAACACTTATCCTCTGAACTTTGGCCCTTGTAAGTCTCATTGTTAACTGTCATCCAATGCACAAAAAAGCTTCTTTGATGAGGAAGAGATCAGGAAGAGATGTAGAAATGCAAATTTAGAAGGCAGTGTAATATTAAGTCCACGTAGCAAAATAATACTATTACTTCTAGTACTAATAGTATTTCTAGGACCTACTTCTAGTTATATTCACTACTTTTCTATTACTGTGATAAAACACCATACCCAAAACAACTTATGAAAGAAAAATTGTAATTTGGTTTAAGATTCCATAATAGCAGAGTGAAGAAATAGTGGTAGGAACAGCTGAGAGCTCATATCTCAAACCATACGCAGGAGGAAAAGAACAAAATGTACAGCGCATGTGACTTTTGAAACCTCAGAACCCTCTCCCTATTGACATAACCTCCAACAAGGCTAGATGTCTTAATCCTTCCCAAACACTTCCAACGATTAAAGGTCCAAGTATTCAAACATGAATCTATGACAGCCATTCTCATTCAAACTACCATACCAAACAAGAATTCTTGACCAGATATATAGTACCAGGCATGAGGATTTTTTGGTGGAGTAGACCTTAAATACAATCAGAAAGTGATTTTCTATCCTTTATAGCATTCATGTTACTATTATACCTGTGGGCATATTTTGCACATTAAATAGCATGCAATCCAGAGTACAGAAAAAACAGTGAGTATCCTTTCTCCTTCATGAACCATCCATTTGAATTCAGTTTGAATAGCATTCCAGAATTACAATCCTTTACTTATTTAGGAAAGTATCCTTAAATCTGTTATTTTATGTGGCCTTCATGGTTTCATCATCTGAAAATGAAAATAATACCTACACAACAGTTTGCTGACTATCCAAAGAGCTAGTTTAGGTTATGTTTCAAGCTTATAAGACAATTTCAACAATTCATATTCCTCCCCTGTATGCACAGTCTCTATATCAAGCATTCTCTACAGAACTACATTGATCTGAAGGGCAAAAATTGCTTCTAAGGAATGAGAATTCATAAATACCTGTAATGAATAAATAGACATGTATTATGTCTATGGTATAAGGTATTAAAACTTCATGGACTCTTAGATTAATTGGAAAATAAAAAGTCTAGGGAGTATTGTGGGAAAAGAATAGACAAAAGGTTAAAAATAAACATTACTCATTCCATCAATGTAAAATGTACCCATAAAAGCACTACTAGAATTTGCACACTTCAGAACAGCCAAGTACCAGTGACTCACTGATTGGCCTTTGAAGTCCTGTCTTTACATTTTTCCTTCTTCTTCCTTTATTTTTGGTGGTATTGCACAGTGAATCCAACATGTTGCATGTACTAGACAAGTGTCTTACCACTGTGTTATATTCCTGTTTCCCTAATGTCTTTCTTTTAACTTTGAAGTTGAATTTCCTGTTTTATCTCCAATGAAAGCTCCTCTTTTTTATGTTTCTCTTCTTTTCCCCACATTGTTTTGGCTTTGTTTTGACCCAACCATGTTATCTCAAGCTCCAAGAAAAGTCAAAAGGTTAACGATTGCATTTGAATTGGAATTCCAGACAGTGCTCTTTGGCATGGTTCATAACATTAACATTCTTTTTAATTTTCTGGTTAAGCCCCTCTGTCAATTAAAATATGTTTCTACACTGGGGTGCATCTCCTGGAACATTGTGTTCATCATGCATCAAAAGGTATCAAAATAGTGTGGCCCATGTTTGTGATTTTCAAACCACCTTGGGCACAATATTGAATCATAGTACCTCGAGGGAGGAAAACATTTGAAGGTAGAACTGCTATTCTTTCTTGTTCTTAATAACATGCTGCATCTGTAACACAGGGAGGAATTCAGAGGCTGACTTTGAAATAAATAAATTCATGTGCAGTTTACTATTTAAATTTCAGTAGACAATACACCATGGTGCTGGTGTTGTATGATAATGAATGATTTTTCCACTAGAAAATGTGGATTACAAAGCCTCATTGGAATTACTCATAGTAGTTATAGAAACATCTGTATAATAAAATGGCAAAGGACAGCCTGGTGTCATATAAAAACTATTTGCCAATAAATCTGCTTCTGATGGGCTACTAAAAATGGACACATCAGACATAAAGTGTGTGTGTGTGTGTGTGTGTGTGTGTGTGTGTGTGTATGTGTGTCATACCAGCTAGCTTTGCAAAGGATGACAGGCTTCCACTGGTGCACTGAGATAAGAAACAGCTGTTGTTGGCATCAGCACTACTGCAAGAAATGAAATGATAATTCTGGGGGTACACATATGAGAGTTACCCCATGTTTGATTGAGGTTTGAATAGATGTGAGGCTCTGAATAAAACTGCCAACATCCCTTTAACATTCTCTTCAGAGGAATGCCAAATGCAGTCCTAGAGAAATATCATTCAACTGTATTACTTCTACAGCAAGCACTTCAGTCGAGCAGACGTGCTTCTAGTGGTGATGGAGCAGAGAAGGAATGGAAGGAGGCTGCTGATTTTTTTTAATTGCATAAAAAGCATTCTATGGATTCAAACTATGACTGAAAAGTAATTGTTTGGGTGAATTTATAAACTATGAGTGAAAGCGGGTACATCCTTTATGGGAGAAAGGTGCACTGAATCTCACTATGAGACCTATTCGATTGGTCCACATGAAAACCAAAGAATTTTGTATTGCTTAAGTTTTAAGGAGAAACAATTAACGATGAAGAAGTGTAAGTAGGAAATAGTAAGAAGTTCTTACAGGGGCTAGAGAGATTAATATTTAAAAGCACAAATCTTAGTTCAATTTCCAGTACCCATATGTTAGCTGACAACTGTCAGGGATTGCCCACTTCTAGCATTCAGGGGCATCAAGTATACACATGGTGCAGACATGTGTTGCCAGGAAACCACCGAGACACATAAAAATTTAAAAAGTATTTTAATGTTCCTATTTAACTGGAACTTAGATTTCTTATTTCTTTAAAATTTTTCAAATTATTTAATAAGCATATTTTAATAATTCCTCTGGCACATACATGATCCCTTTTCATCTTAATATTGAACAATGCAAAGTGACTCAGTTTAAGTATATTAGCTGTTAGCTCTACTGCATACCATGGATTCTCTTGTAGATTATGCAGCTGATAGTTCCTTCCTCCTTTTGGCTTTTTGATACCATTGTCTTCTTATGTAGTCCAGTCTGGCCTCCATCTTCACCTCTTTGGGTGTAGCAAATCATTTAGCCAAGCTGCATAGCATATATAGCCATCTCCAGCACACTTTCCTCTAAGAGATGCCTAAGAATACTGTAGAAGAGCAAACTTTTCTGTGACAGGAGAACATACTTTGTCCCCAAAATCAGAATGAATTTCTAACGCATTAGAATGATCATTAGGAAAAACTATGAGAGAAATCATGAAGCCTTAATCCTTGGAGAACTTTAAGGAATAGTCTTTCTCTTGTCAGTGTAACCATTCAGTCTCACAGTCAAGCCAGCAAGGGTGAGGTCACCAAATGCTCTCTGGACTTTTGTTCTTCCTTATATACACATGACACAATTATTAAGAGTCTTCACTTAACAGCCAGGAGGTGGGATCACTACCTCTCCATTATGCTTTGTACCAGAGCAGGCTTGGAGTGATAGAATCTTATAACATCTTATTTGATCAAGTAGGGTGGGGAATCTAATACATGTTTTGAAATTGGATATTATTTACAATGCGAACAAATCAGGATCAAGAGCTGTATCCTAAAGAAGAAAAAAGTGGGGAGGGGGGCAAGAAGAGAGTTGGCAGAGGATGGCAAAGGAATGGTGGAAAGTCAAGAAGGGGAGGCAAGGTGAAGAAAAATGAAAAGAATATACAAAGGACAGAGATAAATGGAAGACTGGGGAGTACTTCAAAGCAGCAGCTAAATGTCTTTTTTCCTCTCTATTATGGATTTCTATCTGCCAAAAGGATAAAAGCATAATTGCCTGCTAAATACAAATCCATTTCTTATATCATTTAAATGACACATCTCCAAGGGACAAAGCCTGGTTAAAGGTTGGGTAATGCAATCCCTCTATTACTCTATATAAAACAAAGAAGCTGGAGTTTCATTACCTTTAAATTGTCTGGCATGGGGGAAGTTACCTTTTATTAGAAGCTGTTCTTTCATATTCTACGGTGTAGTCAAGGATATATTAACTTTGACGTTCTCTTACATCTCAATACACTCTGAAGTGAATTTACTGTGAGACTAATTTAGAAGGGAAATTTTCAGTGAAGGAAATAATAGCATCAGCTGTGCTACCAATTATTAGTGGGATGAAGATTCTAAAGAAAACATGTATACACAGAATTGCTAGATGTGAATAAGAATGATTCGTATATTTCTATTTCAGATGGCATTCCATGTTCTGTTCTTTTTTTCTGTACTGAATATTGAACCCACTATGTATGTTTCTTGAAATTCCCATGTCTTGAAAGTTTATTCAGGAGGAAGTTTGCACAAGATATATTTTTTTATCTTTAGGAAAGGAAAACTCAGACATAAGCAGTACAAAAAGGATACTCTTAGTGGATCAACTTCAGTAAAGACTGGCGGCGGGTGGCACCACAACTTAAGCATTAGAAAAATACAGTTAGGGGTTGGGGATTTAGCTCAGTGGTAGAGCGCTTGCCTAGAAAGCGCAAGGCCCTGGGTTCGGTCCCCAGCTCCGAAAAAAAGAAAAGAAAAAAAAAAAAAGAAAAATACAGTTAGAAATCTGGTGCTGATAGCACATACTCATAACCCTGGCAACTCATGGAGCTAAAGAAGAGAAAATGATAAATTCAAGGTCAGTCTAAGATTCAGAGTGAGGCCTTACCTTAATTTTTTTTGAAAAAATGGGCAATTTAAAGACAACTGTTTTGACTTATGTCTAATAAAGTCATTAAATGAATTCCAAATGCAGGCCATATACACACACACATACACACACACACACACACACACACACACACACAGGCATGCACACACACACAAGCACACACACATATGTGACCTCACAGACTATGCATAAATTTTTATTTTCCTTTGCTATCACCAGCGGTCATTCTGTCACCTTTGCTTGTCTCTTCCACTACTATGGAGAACATTTTGAAGTACCTAATTAAGCATGTAACTGGTAAATGGATTTGGATCCTCTTTAACCAAATAAATATAAGTATACCAGATTGATAAGCATAGTACCTTGTTTTCAATGACATAGAACTCAAATATATCACAAGAGGATATTTCACTTAATAAAGGAATAAATAAAACCCAGTAAGCAAATCATAACATCCTGAAAATCAACAACAGGAATTATTATAAAGCATTATTATAAAGCATGCACGCAGCGAGTAGAGCTGTCAGTTTGCTCATCCTTTTGTACTTCTTGTATAGGTTCAGCAGTAGAAAGACCCCCCCCCAGCCCTTTCCATTTATCTTTGTGCCTGGGTGAGTTCAATTTCACTTAGATTAGGCCAGAAATTTCAGAGCATCAGGTTAATCCATCCTGTCTTCATGGGCAACCGAGCAAACAGACCAGTATCAGTGTAAAATTGTAATTCTGGAGATTAATGTTGTCCTTCCTGTTTACCATGAATTTGACCTCCTTGCCTTTCTTTTTTTTTTCTTTTTTCTTTTTGCAGCTTCAGTCCAGGGTCCCTGGGAGAGAGCCATCTCACCAAACAAAGTGCCCTACTATATCAAGTAAGTCAAAAGCATTTATGGTACCTGATCTGTTTGCTCATAAATGAATTTCGTTTTAAAAGTAATTACCCTCATCTATAATATCTATTTCTTTTTGCTCCTAAGGAAGGGCAGATAATAAATTCATGTTGAAATTATTTCTGTAAGTTTGTTGATGAAATATGGAATCACTCCTATGAACAATACATTTAATGCAGCATATGTGGTGTGTTTTGAAGGGTGAGCAGAATTTTTACAGTACAGCAAAAATATCCAGGTAATATCATTGATAGTGAGCGTAAGTATTTAACAGGAAAATATTATTTATGTTGGTGATTTCTGCATTTCTTCTTCAGAAGTGAAAGATCTATCGAGTAATGTTTACTCAAACTGTTTGAATGAATTCTCTGTCACATAACCCATAAGCAGACAGTCTAGAATTTGTGGAGCTGAAGTGTTCATTCTCAACATGTAGCTCTTAAGCTTAGTTACCTAATAATAGCATCAGAGTAGAATGCTTTTTTCTGAGACCATTTGTGACAGTCAAAGGAAAAGAGGCAAAGGATAGATGTTCTGTGAAACATAAAGTATGATATATTAACTTGACATGGAGGAGAAAGGATATTGAGTTATTATGATGCTTTAACAGGCTCTCATCAATCATGCAGGAATCTAACTTCAGTCTAACTGTGAATTGGCTCCCCTAACAACAATTAGAATGAATGGGGTTTATGAAATAGACTTCAGTAGCAACTAACATCTTTGAACTTTCTTTTGGCATGAATCTAAATACAAATATTAAATGTTTTCCAAGTTATTCAGCCTGCCATATTTTTTGAGTCTGTTTTTATTCTTCCGCTACCCATCAATTCTTCATAATTCAGTTCCAAAGCAATTACTGTAGTCCTAGATCTTCATTACTTCAGTTCTCAAGAAACGTGATTTCATGCCTCTCTTTTGTCAACTCAAAAAAAATGAGGATGAAGGGACTTTAGGGGCTCTCCAAAGTGAAATGTGTTCTTCAGGAATATGGTTTAACTTTTATTAAATTTTTCCCAAATGAGATATCTTTGAACTTTAAAAAGAACTCTTTCTATGTGTTTTAATCCTACTTTTAAGTTTTCTTATTTTTCAAAACACTTTCATTATTTTTATATTGAATTCATTCATTTCATGACTCAAAATTATGTATTTTAAACACCAATTTAAGATACATATTTTACTCAGCAATATATATATATATAGATATAGATATAGATTTAAACATGAATGTGTATTTTATGGAATTCTTCATTCAAACTCTTTGTAGTGATTTTCTATATCAGTGTCCTTGTCAGTACCGATTTCATTTCAGATTAGGACATTTAAGACTTAGTAGTTCTAGTAAAGCTCTGTTTTATCCATTTCTATTATGAGTTTCAATAAAGGTTCTTTTTCTCCCTTTGTGCATGAAGGTTTAGAACCATCTGAAAACCACTATTACGCAATGATTCTCTACACGACTGTGTAGGGTTCATTAGCAGTCTCACACAGAGTTCTACTAATCGTTCCTTGTGCTTCTTGACTGAGGTGGTTCTCAACCTGTGGATCATGACCCCCTGGGGTCACATGGCCCTTTCACAGGTGTCACATATCAGATATTCTAAATGTCAGATATTTCTATTACAATTCATATCAGGAGCAAAAATGTAAAATTGTGGAGTAGCAACCAAAATAATGTTATGCTTGGGGTTCACTACAGCATGAGGAACTGTATTAAAGGGTCTCAGTACTAGGAAGGTTGAGGACCACTGCTCTAGTGTTGAGTCTAATAAAAGAAATCCCTGAAGTTTGCTATAGGGCACTAGAAACTAGTTGGTCTCTTTGCTGTTTATCAGGGAAAGTAGAGAGCGACTCTATATCCTATTTGCCCAGCATCCCTTTACACACTGAGGAATGGCTGGTTATGAAAACACAAATTCTAGCTCTGGCTCTGATATGTGACCACTTAGCTATGTGGTCATGGGCAGATCGTTAACCTATATAAACCTTAATGAGTCATTTATAAAATCCAGAGTTAATTTAAATAATATCTAAGACCCTTTTCAAAACCCTTTTCAGCTATCAGAATCAATGAGTTGAATCATTAGATGGACATGTTAAACTCAGCATACGAAAATCTGAACCTTTTTTAAAAACATTTTATTTGTAGTTTTAAATTCATAATTTTACTCACCAACACATGTGAGTGTAGTTAGTTTCTTTGGCTGGGCTTCTGGTTGCTTGGTTTGTGAGAGGGCTAAAAATGGAAACCCAAGAACTTATACATACTAGACAAACACACAAACACAGTTTCTAAATAAGCCATTATTGTTTTATAGATGCTTTTACATGTATGTGGATGTGTGTGATATTTTTTTAATTATACTTAGTCCTCAGACATCATCTTTCAACCCATTATGATTTCTTTATATACTTTTCGAGATCCCAATTCTTACTGGTTCAATGGTAAA
Source organism: Rattus norvegicus (assembly GCF_021556685.1). Taxonomy (NCBI): domain Eukaryota; kingdom Metazoa; phylum Chordata; class Mammalia; order Rodentia; family Muridae; genus Rattus; species Rattus norvegicus. Next base: position 57,101,386 of record NC_141554.1, read on the forward strand.
AGAACTAAAATGAGAGGAAAAAATTAATGGAAAGGTGAGAGAGTATGTAGGCGTTACATTAAGTGCCTCTGAAATGATCAGGTTCTAGAATGAGAAGTTACCTCATTTTCATTGGCATCTCTGAAACATTATGGAGAACAGTATCCTATATTAATAAATTACTTAGAATTAAGGATTATAAATGTTCTGTAATAGGAGTCTAAAATATTATGCAGTAATACACCAAAAATAAACATCACAAAATTATGTTATTAATAAAAAGTTTAATTACATTTGTATTTTATTATTCACAACTATTATGTAAAATATATTGTAAAGCAAGTCACTATTTCAAATTCCTTTTATTGTTTGAGAATTTGTGTTTTAATTAAGGTCACTTCCCAATCCCTCAACTTCAATTCCTCCCCATCAATCACTTTTTCCTCCCAACTTCATGTGCTTTGTTTTTAAAGCCTTTCAGACCATATAATGCTGCCTATATGTACATGGCTACAGAACCATGTACTGAAGTATGAGAGGCCTCTCGGGAATCACATCCCTGGAGAAAACTGACTCTCCCTTGCACAGCAGCAGTCAATTGCCAATGGACTCTCAGATGGCCCAATGAGTTAAAAATAAGTTGACTAGTTCCTAGTTCTCCTCATAGTTGTCTTCGAGAGTCTTTTTCTTTAATTATTTTTGTTCTTTGACTATTTCTTCCACATAAGTAAAATATTCTGATTATTCTTCCCCACCCATATCAGACCCTCCTTCTTCCCTGTACATTTCTTTCCCACATTCATGACTTTGCTTCCCGACACAATCAGCTTAACCAGAGTCATCCTTTTGACCCTGAGTTTGGAACTTTCTATGGAATCCTGGAAGGCTTATCAGTTAGTACAGAACTGAAGAAAATGACTTCCCCATCCCAGAATTTCTTAGTAGCCAGAATTTATTCAGCAGTGGGGGTCAGTAGCATGAGCTCTTCTCCAGTTTATAGAAGTCTGTTATCAAGCCAGTTCTATGCAGCCCCAATGCCAGTAAAGGCAACTGTTGTGAATTCATGGTTGCTGTGGCCACATTGGGCCTACAATATGGTGTTTCGCAGCTTTTCTTGTTGTTACAGATCGCTGTTGGCAAATCCAAGCAGTGTCCTCAACCATAATTTCTTTAATGCTTAAAAACTTTGCATTTTTAATGACATGTTATCCAAATAACAAGAAGTTTATATACCAAAAAGAAGTGTGCATAGCAATAGTATAAGAGCCATGAGATTGTTGAGTTAGACATTCATTCTTGAGATGTAAAGACATTAACAATATTTTTGTTGTGGATTGGAAATCTGGCAGTGTTTATGTATGGCTTGACATCAGCTTTTCATATGATGCTATTAACCTCCATTTTCATACTTCAGACCAAATGTTTGTCTATTTTGTTATTGATAACATACATCATTGTTAGAATTTTCATATTCCCTTTCCCTTGAGGGTCTTGTTTCTGCCAGCACCTCTATCAGGTTGTTTGATCACAGCTTTCATTGCCACTGAAAAATAGTCACCAACACTGTTCAACCTGTTAACTGCTTTTTCTACTCTCTGCCATTTTGTACTTGTTTGGCCTACTGTCAAACTCATGAAAATTTCAGTATAATAGCCTTTAACCAGCTGCTGTGTTCTGTTAGGATTTCTTTCACCTTTTTATGTTTCATACTCCCATATGGGTAAACCAAACAGAGCCAAGAACTAGGACTCTCTTGCTTACTTAATGAGGTAGAAAATTATTCTTCTGTGTTCTGGACTGCCAGAAGAATTTAGGAATTCCAAAGTTTCATGCAGGATGTTCCAGTATAGATGCTACAATAAAAGCATAAGAAATATTGCATTGACTCAGACTAACAGGGCAGCTACCCCAAGGCTCTATCCCATATAGAGGGATGAATGGTATTTTCTCCTTGTTTGCCTGGTTTATTAATGAACCTAGTAATTTTCATCTCAAAGCTTAGGGTGCATCCTGCCCAGTTGTTAATATATTGGAAAATGACTGGCAGTGAAGTTTATCTAAAGCTATGCAAAACTTTTGCCACGTGTTGCTTCAGTCTTGTCTTAGGAATAACTCCCATGGGTATACTGAATTCTAAATAAATCAGTGATATTTCACTTTCTTTTCATTCTACATCCCTTGACCTCAACAACTGGCCCTAATTAAATAGTTTGAAAATCAATGAAGACATTTATATTTGCCCACTATGGTTTTTAATCTCACATCCCCTGACTAATGCTTTTTCTTTCCATCTGCCAGCTTTGAGAAATACTAATCCTTTTTAGTTTTTTTAGTCTGTCCTTGAATGAAAGATAAGTTTTACCCTTGATCATCTTGGCTGTTTTTCCTTGGACCTTTTCCAGATCTCTAATATTTTCCCTGGGATAGTATGAGTAGAACAGCTCAGATATTGGTTATTAAATTTGTTAGCACTGTCTCTAGTCTCCACTCACTCATGAAGAATGTAAATGCTATTTACTGTCTCCCATTGGTACAGAAATGGAGCAACCAATTGAGGTCATAACCTGTTCTACATGGATTAGTTCTAGCTGAGGGGTGATTTTCTGCTACTTTTCCGTATTACCAGATGAAGTGCTTCACCTTAAATTTCTGCCAGCTGTCCCTTAGGAAAGATTGGCTTTTTAGACAAGCTGGTCATTTTGCTCCTTAAAAGACGCTGTGGTTGCTAAATATTGGGATGAATCTACTAATAAAATCCAGTAGCAAACCTGCTGACTCCATCAGCAATAATATATTGCACCACGTTATTTTCTAAACATTTCTGAGGTACTTCATGAGGGAATGAAAAATGGGGTTCTGGGGAAACGAAATGTTCAACTTTTTAAAAAAAGCATATAATGCACACAAAGGAACTTATGTTCAAATGACTTTTGATCTCTTACTCTTGGCAAGTGTGTGTGTGTGTGTGTGTGTGTGTGTGTGTGTGTGTGTGTGCTCATGCACACACAAATGCACATGTGTTTGACCATTCATTATCTAGCACTCTCAATTCCAGGCATATTTCTAAGCCATTCATCATAACTAAGTGCTCAAATCTTTCTAGTTGGTTCTTGCTTAGCAAAAAAAAAATGCCTGGATAAAGTCAACATTTCATTTACTCAATGTCTCTTGTTATCACTGCTCTGCCTGATAAAATTACTGGTTTAGGTTCTGACTGACTCTCCAGTCTTCTGTGGTGTGTTATTATCATGGCTGCAGAAGTATGCACATTTAATTTTTATGTGGAATTGTGACCATCTACCTAGACCTATCTTTTGGTGTTTGTGCTCTTCTGTATCTGTCAGTGTACATTCCAGTTCTAGTTCATAAACCATACTCTGATCACAGTATTGACACCCCTTAACCTAAGTAGCCTTTGAATCATGACAACACCTTTCCCTTATACTGTAGTACTTTGGTTCCTAATTCCAATACTGATTTTCAGGTTTGAAATGCCCCCTTTGTTTAAAACATATTTCTCTGTCATCCATGCTCCAGTTCTTAGTTGTGCCAGAGTCACTCTAGCTTGAGTTTTGGGTTATTTCCCTCTTTGAATCACTGATTTCAATTTTAGTATGCGAATCTATACTCCAAGGAAGCAGTGGTTAGCTGTCTTTGAGGTTTATCATGTGAAATATCTCCATAATGGTTGGTTTACTGTGCATGTATCTGCTGAAAAAGAATTGATTTACTTACTGATACCTATAAGATGATAGCGTTCTTCTTGTACTACCTGACACAGAAGATGCTCCTCCATTTCTCACTCTTATCTTGTTATCCTAAGAACCATAATTAGTATTCTGACATTTTATTTGTATATTAGCTGGACCATAGCAAAGCTAGTTATAGGATATGAACATATCATACAGTGTACAGTTTTGTGCTGTTTCTGGTAAGATCATCCTTTCGTGTAGATTTTCCTTCAAAGCAACTTTTAGCAGCTGACATTATGTAGTCTGAAAGTTAAGAAAAAAGTGCATCAAAAGGACTTAAAATATTATTCCCTTTTCTATATAAACTAGCTCTTTGGGTATTTGTCAATCATTTTGATTTGGAGGGGAAGGCTTGGTTTCTCCTATCATCCAAAAGACAGAGCTATGAGATATTATAGGTCATGTCCAGTCCTGACATTAGCTCATACTATGAATGTTGGCTTTGAAATAGAAATTGTTTGTGATAGTTATCTCAAGGAGTGAAAATGAATCTTCATAACACTCTTATAGATTCTTATTGTACCATCAATCTAATCAGGATGGCAAGGACAAGTGCTATTAAAGCTTTTACATAGCAATTTAGCACCAACAATGATATAAAGTGAATATAAAAGAGAATCCACTGTTTAATTGGAGCAGTCATTCTTTGAAAATACTGGTAAATACCTATAGCTAACATCACTGTCAAAACCCTGATGCTCTGACTTCTCAAAGGCAGTACACAAAGATAACCCAGAGGTCAGTCTTCTCTGCTGTGCTTTCTCCTTTATAGTTTGATGGCTCCAAAGGTCACATTAGTAGAGTCTCATTAAGCTCTGAAACTACAGTAAAGGAACAGTCAGTAACGCTTAATTGATGATATAATCATGAAAACAACTCAGGTTAAGATATTAACTGAAAGGAAGTTAATAAGATGCCAAAGTTCTTTGCAGAATATTGATTCTTGCCTTTGATTTTGCAGAGTTCACTGGGAGATACATTAGCAACTTCTGTGTCTCATAAATCTATGAAAAATTCTTTACATCCCTTTCTCATAGTTTTATGTGCTAGGTTGCATAATTATAACTTAAATAACCCGACAAGAATATATACTGTAGTTCTTTTTTTCGTGTATTTTGTCACAGCACATGTTTGGCAAATATTTTAAAGAAGGAATGAAATGAATAAACATATGCCAGTAATATTCTGTGCTTTTCACCTTCCTGAATTTTTCTACCTTCTCACATTTAGGAAAAATTTCCCCTGATGCTAAACATGGGGCCAGTGCCTAGGCAAGTGCTCTCCCACTGAATTACATCCCTATCACCTCTGTATCTACTTGGATTGATGAACTGAATACATCTCTTCTACCCTCTAGACAGAAAGTCTAATATTTAAAAATCATATTGAGTTTAAAATCTTGTTATTTTTAATTATTTAATTTTATATGTATGAACACTTTATCTGTCTATGTGTATGTGCACTGTCTGTGCCTATTGCTGTAGGGGTCAGAAGAGGGTGAGCTACAATTTAAGTGATGGAAATCAAACCTGGACCTTCCGGGAGAACATCAGGTGTCCTTTGTACAGCTCTGTCACATCTCCATCCTCCTATATTAAAATTGTTGTTGAATTTCTCTTGTCTCATGTTGCTTGCCATATAGGAAGTGATACTTAACATACACATCTGATTTGCACATGTAAAATCCTGAATTCCTGCATGTGTGAATTTCTCAATTCTATTCTTAGCACTACCCAAACTCTAATTCCATCTTTGTCATTCTTTATGTACGATTAGTCATTTCACTCATTCCCTCTGAGCCTGAGTTTCCCCTACACATAAGGAAATAACATAGAGAAGGAGATAGGACCAACATCCTACCCCTAGCTGAGGAACTTTTGGCAACCGGTACTGACTCAGATTGGTAGAGTCTACTTTCTTTAAGGTTATGATACCCAGTGGGCTGACCATATTCAGTGAAAGCCACATATCCAGGAATATATGAGCAGCAAAAAGAATATTTTATGGGAAAGAACAAAAGCAGGAGGAAAGGGAGGAGGATGGGGGGAGGGAGAGGAGGGGAAGGAGGAAGAGGAGCAGGAAAGGGGGAAGAGGAAGAGAAGAGAGAGGAGGAGGAGGAGAAGAAGAAACAAAGTTGTATGGCTAAGAATGGAGGAATGTGTCTGGAAGAGAGGAGAGAAGATGAATACAATTAAGGCCCCTATGATATATTCTCAAAGAACTAATAAAGTTATAAAAATAAGGGAGTAAAAGAAGTTACTGGGATCGCTCTGAGCCCTGGCTTTATTTGCAAAGAAATAGGGTCTATTGTTTTTGTAAATACTACTGATTTGATCTCTTCTTTTTCCCAGTGATCAGTGATTCTTCACATTTATGATACAGTCTGCTTCATTGAGCATTGTATGTGGGATCTACTTTGGGAACTGGAAGTTTTATATCTAGAACCTCAAGACAATGTCATAGAGTATAAAGTTTTATTTATAGAAGGATGCCAAAATAGTCTACATATGTAGTGCTCCAATGAGAATATATATATATACTTATATATAATATATTTCTAATTATGCTGTGATAACTACAGTTGAAACATGTGTGCAGACTTCTAAAAACCTTAATTGTAATCCATAGTATAAGACACATATGACTCAAAAACTGTGAGTGGCTTTTCTCATCTCTGTTCAAACTAAACTGAAGTCTAAGAGATTTCTAAAACATAGCTAGAATTACAGTTTTGAGGAAATGTTCAACGAGATACAGCCAGGAAGAGCTACATATTTGGAATTTTTAGGACCCAAATATAGCCATGATCAAATTAGTTTATTTTAATTTGAACAGTTCCCATCCAGTTTCAGATATGTGCAAATTCCCAAACATTCCTGAGCATCTCCGAGGCTTCTCTAATTGCCTCTTATCCTGTCCTCCTGGGAATAAGCATCCTGTTCCCTTCACAAAGGTCAGCAGCAGACCAGACATCATTGGAAAATAACTTAATAACCCTGAACTGCCTCTCCCCTTCAGATAATTTTCTTAGAGCATTAGGCCTTTGAACACTGACCTGGATACAGAAAATGTCTGCTTCTCAGCAGTAAAACTTCAAATCCTATTCACCCCACCCCTGTGCCTTTCCAGAAGGTGGAGTGGGTGACGTGGGGATAGACAGAAGCATGTATTCATCCTTTCATCCTCTCTCCCTTTCTTTCTTCATACCCCACATATGTATATACCTTTCTTCTTAATAAAGTTAAAGTATTATATAAACTGGTGCTACCACATTGCAAATTTTAAAATCCTTGTAGAAAAGAAAAAACAATTATTCCCAGTAGTCTGAAAAGCAGATCCTAAATGAAGTTTACCTCACTGTCAGCACTCAACAAACGATCACATCTTTTGTGATGTGATTAACTAATGAGTGAATGAAACTGTGAAGCTTCAATGCTTTCTCTTACACTTTCAATGGTTTTTCTGTTTTTCTTTCTCAGTTTCTTCACATCCATCTTGGTCCCCAAAGCCACTGGATGTCAAAGAATCAGTGTAAAGTGGATTTTTTTTTACTTGCTTCTTTGCTGGCTTCCAATGAAGTTTGGTTTTCCCATTGGTCACTTTTTTTTTCATACACAGCTTTCTGTAAACAGATTTTTTTTCATAGTCATGGTCCGTATAATCTCCTACCCAAAAAGAAAATCCAAGTTAATATGCACTAAATGTATGCTGAATGGTTGAGTAGGGCCTTGGTCTATACAGTGAAGCAGTTCGTTCTGTTTATTTTGAATCCTTATCACATCTTGTTGATATTTGATAATGAAGAAACAACTGGAGCAAAAATAATTTGATTGCTCAGGAAAGATTAATAAATGAATGGGAATATGATATTTACAATCAACACCATTATTTCTGCATGTCTAGTCTTCCCATACATTTCAGCTTTCAGTACTATAGATTGGAAACTGACTCTTGGGAGGATTCTACCTTGTACATCATCCCTAAAATCCTATTAGCCCTTCCCTGTGATGCTGGTAGGTTTTTCTTTGACTTTACCTATACAGTCAGGTTCTTCTGTCACTACTGTTTTATGAAGATTATTAATTACTTTTTGTAGCTTCAGGTAACAAAGGAAGGAGGAAAAAGAACATTGCCAGTCTTGATATAAGCATTCTGATGTGCACTTATGCTGGAAAAAAACAAAGGACTTTTGAGTTCTTTCAGAGCTTGCCTGAGATTAGGGCTAAGACAGGAACCTAATAGATATCCCAGACTGACTTTCACTTTACATTCTTAACTGGAAGTCTATTTGAACAACTCTACTCTTTGATCTTATCTTTGAAGCTCTCACCATTTCCACTTCTCAGACCAAATAAAATCAAGTTCTGGTCAAATTTAAATACAAGGCAAAGACATATAGCCTGGGACTAACCATAGTCATGATGTCCCTATGCACTGAGCTTTCTGTTACTCATGGGGAATTTCATGGATGAAAAACATTTTTTTATATAATAACAAAAATTTATCAAGAAATTTGAGACAATGATCATGATGTTTGTGTATGTGGGTATATATGTACATGCGTTAGGCGTATGTAGGGTGCTATACAAATCTGTACATGAAAGAGGCCAAAAGAGAATGTCAGTGGCCTTGCCTTGTCATTCTCTCCCTTAAATTCTTGAGACAGACATTTTACTGAACCTGGCAGCCAGCAAGTTCCAGATCCTCCTATCTTTGCCCTTCTAGAGCCCAGGAGTCTCATAGGTGTGTGGTCATGTCCAGCTATTTATATGGGTACTGGAGATTTGAACTCAGGTCCTCATGGCTATAAAGCAAGTGATATTCCTCCATGAGTCATCTGTTTAGCACAGGTAATATATTTTTGAAGATAAGGAATTTGCCTCCCAAAGGCTAATAAAAATCTATCTGAATAGGTAATCACTCCATGTTAATCTATAAATAGAATTATTTTATCACATATAAGACTAGACTAATTGCATTTACTCCATTCTTCTATTGATGCTATAGGAAGTTTTCTGTGAATGGAAAAAAGAACAAAAAGCATCAAACAATAGATTACAATGAACTATAGATCGATTATGGGAAGCTTAAGATGTGCAGGTGCAGGTGCAGCAAAAGTCAATAGGAAAATAGCTACAATTAATAGAGGAGAACTGTGAATATTTTATTTATGTGTGTATATGTACATATAAATTGAGATGGGGAAGAGAGGGAGTTATTAATAGTCACTTTGTGGTTCATTTCCTGGGCAATGTCAGAGGAGTGAACGACCTTAACAGACCACCTTATAAACATGCTAATACTTCCCAGACCTGCTTGTTAATCTTGTTAGTAGCATTTAAGTGCAGAAAGACACTTGAAAGTCTCTATAAAATGTTTTTAGTAGGATATATATGGTCTGCCTTGGTTGCATATTGTAAATAGACCTGGAATTCATAGAACTCTAAGAATAGTCACAGAAGCAGTTTCTTCCTTTTCCTATTAACCATTTTAAAGCAGAAGCTTTTTTGACACTAAAATGGCTTCATCTTAATGTCCATATTTCTCTGAGAAATTGTAATACATAGATCTGCTAATATGCAGGGAAACACACATCATAGGGGTTGTGATTGGCATTTTGAAGTGACATGTCTGATTGTTTCAGGTTCACCCTGGGACAAAGGGTTTTAACTGTGCTCAGCTCTTCAATGCACACCACAGAATCATTATTACAGAGTGGTGCTAGAAAAGAAGCAATGCTTTGTACAAGCCCTATCTTTTAATTCAAGAGTGTGCTTTTTAGTTAGAGGAAGAAAATAAGAGCAGGATGAGGGGGACAATTTACTTTCCCTTTCTATGTGGTGGCCAATTCTAGGAAACTAAATGTCTAAGAAAAGTACACAATCAAGACTAGGAAAAGATTTCAGTTACACACACACACACACACACACACACACACACACACACAGTTGTAATTACTGAAAAGTACTTTAGAATAGATTTTAGAGATAGCAAAGACTTCAGCAACCCGCTTTCTAATACTCTGAGTCCCTTCACTATTTTAATTTTGGAAATATTTTAATAACTTTAGATCTCTTCTCTTACAATTATGTTTTAAATTTCAGGAAACTTGGCATACAATATCTCACACATAAATTATAATAAATACTTCATAGTTTGATATTGACAACGGAGCACTGATAACTTTGATATTTCGTGGCCAATCACTAAAAGTTGAGCTATAGTCCTAACAGATAGTCTTATAAATGAATTTATAAATGAAAATGTCAGGTTATAGAAGTTCCATAAGGTCAACATGTAGAAGAATGCAGATCGATCCATGCTTATCACCCTATACAAAGCTTAAGTCCAAGTGGATCAAGGACCTCCACATCAAACCAGATACACTCAAACTAATAGAAGAAAAACTAGGGAAGCATCAGGAACACATGGGCACTGGAAAAAATTTCCTGAACAAAACACCAATGGCTTATGCTCTAAGATCAAGAATCGACAAATGGGATCTCATAAAACTGCAAAGCTTCTGTAAGGCAAAGGACACTGTGGTTAGGACAAATCGGCAACCAACAGATTGGGAAAAGATCTTTACCAATCCTACAACAGATAGAGGCCTTATATCCAAAATATACAAAGAACTCAAGAAGTTAGACCGCAGGGAGACAAATAACCCTATTAAAAATGGGGTTCAGAGCTAAACAAAGAATTCACAGCTGAGGAATGCCAAATGGCTGAGAAACACCTAAAGAAATGTTCAACATCTTTAGTCATAAGGGAAATGCAAATCAAAACAACCCTGAGATTTCACCTCACACCAGTGAGAATGGCTAAGATCAAAAACTCAGGTGACAGCAGATGCTGGCGAGGATGCGGAGAAAGAGGAACACTCCTCCATTGTTGGTGGGATTGCAGACTGGTACAACCATTCTGGAAATCAGTCTGGAGGTTCCTCAGAAAATTGGACATTGAACTGCCTGAGGATCCAGCTACTCCTCTCTTGGGCATGTACCCAAAAGATGCCCCAACATATAAAAAAGTCACATGCTCCACTATGTTCATCGCAGCCTTATTTATAACAGCCAGAAGCTGGAAAGAACCCAGATGCCCTTCAACAGAGGAATGGATACAGAAAATGTGGTACATCTACACAATGGAATATTACTCAGCTATCAAAAACAATGACTTTATGAAATTCGTAGGCAAATGGTTGGAACTGGAAAATATCATCCTGAGTGAGGTAACCCAATCACAGAAAAACACACATGGTATGCACTCATTGATAAGTGGCTATTAGCCCAAATGCTTGAATTACCCTAGATGCCTAGAACAAATGAAACTCAAGAGGGATGATCAAAATGTGAATGCTTCACTCCTTCTTTAAAAGGGGAACAAGAATACCCTTGGCAGGGAATAGAGAGGCAAAGATTAAAACAGACACAGAAGGAACACCCATTCAGAGCCTGCCCCACATGTGGCCCATGCATATACAGCCATCCAATTAGACAAGATGGATGAAGCAAAGAAGTGCAGGCCGACAGGAGCCGAATGTAGATCTCTCCCAAGAGACACAGCCAGAATACAGCAAACACAGAGGCGTATGCCAGCAGCAAACCACTGAATTGAGAATAGGACCCCCGTTGAAGGAATCAGAGAAAGGACTGAAAGAGCTTGAAGGGGCTCCAGACCCCATATGTACAACAATGTCAAGCAACCAGAGCTTCCAGGGACTAAGCCACTACCTAAAGACTATACATGGACTGACCCTGGACTCTGACCTCATAGGTAGCAATGAATATCCTAGTAAGAGCACCAGTGGAAGGGGAAGCCCTGGGTCCTGCTAAGACTGAACCCCCAGTGAACTAGATTGTTCGGGGGAGAGTGGCAATGGAGGGAGGATGGGGAGGGGAACACCCATTAAGTAGGGGAGGGTGAGGGATTAGGGGGATGTTTGCCCGGAAACCGGGAAAGGGAATAACACTCGAAATGTATACAAGAAATACTCAAGTTAATAAAAAAAAAAAAGAAGTTCCATAAATTGGTGTTGTTTTCAAACATGTTCTTACTATGTAGCTCTTGATATACTGAAATTCTATGTAGACCAGGCTGCTTTTATTTTTTTTATTATTATTTTTTTTATTAACTTGAGTATTTCTTATATACATTTCAAGTGTTATTCCCTTTCCCGGTTTCCGGGCAAACATCCCCCTCCCCCCTCCCCTTCCTTATGGGTGTCCCCCTCCCAACCCTCCCCCCATTGCCGCCCTCCTCCCATAGTCTAGTTCACTGGGGGTTCAGTCTGCTTTTAAAATTAAAGAGATTTGCCTATTTCTGCCTCCTGAGTGCTGGAACTACAAGCTTGACTTCCATAAAGTATTTTTATTTTGGGGACTGGTAAGGTGCCTCGGTGGATAAAGGTGCGTGAAGATGCAAGTCTGATGGTCTGAGTTGGATCCCTGGAGCCCATTCATGGGTGGAAAGCAAGAACTGACTTCACAAAATTGTCCTCTGACTGACATATTCATGCCATGATATGCATGCAGCGCACGCGCGCGCACACACACACACACACACACACACAGGCACACATGCATGTGCACATACACACATAATAAATGAATACATAAATAAATGTTAAAAAATAAAAATATTCTAATTAAACTGGGATGACTGGTCAAAATAAATTTTAGAAGTAATGTCAAGCCATTGATTGATTCATTTATTGTCTTCTAGTTGGTTGAGACAAAAAAACTAATTGGCCTGATCGCTCTGTTCTGCAAATGAAAAACCTTTAAAAGTTACTATTTTGGGGGAGGCTGGAAAATAGCTCGGTGGTTAAGAAGCACTGAAGCCTGGTGCTCTTCCAGAGAACCAAAGTTTGATTCCTAACTGCCAGATCGTGGCTTACAACTCCCCATAAATCCAGTTCCAGGGAATCTTATACACTCTTCTGACACTGGAAGGCACAAGGACACATATGCAGGCAAACACCTACACATCCAAAGTAAAAAAATCTAAAAGAAAAAATTAATTTCAAAAATAACATTGTTTACAGAAATTTTTAAATAAATGCATTCTTTTAGCAGTTTCAATTGCCAAAGCAATTGGGAGAATTAGAAATCCTCTTTGTGAGGAACACTGCTCCATTGTTGGTGGGATTGCAGGCTGGTACAGCCATTCTGGAAATCAGTCTGGAGGTTCCTCAGAAAATTGGACATTGAACTGCCTGAGGATCCAGCTATACCTCTCTTGGGCATATACCCAAAAGATGCCCCAACATATAACAAAGACACGTGCTCCACTATGTTCATCACAGTCTTATTTATAATAACCAGAACCTGGAAAGAACCCAGATGCCCTTCAACAGAGGAATGGATAAAGGAAATGTGATACATCTGCACAATGGAATATTACTCCGCTACCAAAAACAATGACTTTATGAAATTCATAGCCAAATGGATGGAAGTGGAAAATATCATCCTGAGTGAGGTAACCCAATCACAGAAAAACACATATGGTATGCACTCATCGATAAGTGGCTATTAGCCCAAATGCTCGAATTACCCAAGATGCACAGAACACATGAAACTCACGAAGGATGACCAAAATGCGAATGCTTGACTCCTTCTTTAAAAGGGGAACAAGAATACCCTTGGCAGGGAATAGGGAGGAAAAGTTTAGAACAGAGGCTGAAGGAACACCCATCAGAACCTGCCCCACATGTGGCCCATACATACACAGCCACCAAACTAGATAAAATGGATGAAGCAAAGAAGTGCAGGCTGACAGGAACCGGATGTAGATCTCTCCTGAGAGACACAACCAGAGTACAGCAAATACATAGGCAAATGCCAGCAGCAAACCACGGAACTGAGAACGGGACCCCCGTTGAAGGAATCAGAGAAAGGACTGAAAGAGCTTGAAGGGGCTCGAGACCCCATATGAACAACAATGCCAAGCAACCAGACTTTCCAGGGACTAAGCCACTACCCAAAGACTATACATGGACTGACTCTGGGCTCCAACCTCATAGGTAGCAATGAATATCCTAGTAAGAGCACCAGTGGAAGGGGAAACCCTTGGTGCTGCCAAGGCTGAACCCCCAGTGAACGTGATTCTTGTGGGGTGGGCGGTAATGGGGGGAGGATTCGGAGGGGAACACCCTTATAGAATGGGAGCAGAAGGGGTTAGGGGGATGTTGGCATGGAAACCAAGAAAGGGAATAACATTTGAAAGTTAAATAAGAAATACCAAATTTAATAAATATGGAAAAAATCATCTAAAAAAAGAAGAAATCCTCTTTGTATATCAAAACTCAGAGGCTATTTTCAGACGCCAAAGTTGTGTGAATATGTGCATGGCTGAATCTTGACGTTCTATGATTGTGAAACAAGTTGGAGTGAGAAAGATGGCAAAATACTCCACATGCAATGTGGAAATGCCAATTGGGAAGAAAAAACTTGGAATTTGGTATTCAGATTTTCCCCACTTATACTCTTGCTTGTCTTTGTTAATAGTTGTTATCATACATACATAAATTTGAGCACTTTCATGGATGCATGAATGCTGATAATATAATCTTTTATAAAATACAAGTTTTGTGGGGTTTCAGGAGTGGTTGTTTATTTATAGAGGCAACAGTCATCTAAAGACATCCTTTTAAATAGCTTATATTATTAAGTACCTCAGTGCTATTTATCTAACTCATATTTCATGTACTCTTAGTCACCGTTTCTTTTTCCTGTGCATGCTGCAAAATAACAAAAGAAATCTTTACAATGCTTAGCCTCATTCATCACCAACAAAATTAGCGATTATATCCCATGCCCTTGAAATATATTGCTTTCAAAATGCATAAGCTGAAAAAGAGCATCTCAGTGGAAAGACAGAAGTTTGATCTTTCTCTACTGGCTGGTAGATTTGAAGCATGCTAATCTTGTCTGTACTTGTGAACTGGAAAAAAAAATGACATGGGAGAACGAAGAAAACATGGCCAAACTACAAAGTCGGTTTTCTTGAGAAGTTAGAGGATTCAGACATGGGCCGTTTTCTGTAAATTAAAAGCCAAAAATTTTGAGGTCTAACAGAATTTATAAAAATGAAATATACCTCCAAACAATCATAGATGAGCTAAGGATTAGTGAATAATACAATATGACAGTTATTTCCTTGGCTGAAAATGTATAGAATTAATTCCATAAACCATCAGGAAAAGAAACATAAACATGAATTTTTTAATAAAAAATGAACAAGAACAGAAAAAAAAACCTCAGAAAAATCAGTACTGCTTGGGGAAACCTGGATCCAAAGCCAGCCATATTTTTATCACAAAACCTTCTGGTTCTGTACTGAAGAAACACTTTAATCACCAAGTTTTCTAAAGAATAGAGACAAAGCTGGGTGTGGTGGTATACTCCTTTAAGTCTGCCACTTAGGAAGGAGAGGTAAGTGGTTCTCTGTGAGTCCAAGGCTAGCCTGGTCTACAAATAGTAAGTTTCAGGACAGCTAGTGTCACATAAAGAGACACTGTCTTAACACAAAACAAAACAAACAAATAGAAGAATAGAGGAGGGAAGTTGTACTTTTGTCTGGTAAATATATTTCTCAATTTTATAACTTTATTCAGACATACTTTATTCAGGTATACTTGTCTATACCAGCTTTTGCTTAAATTATTCATAGCATTTTATCAGCTTAGATTTTTGTTCTTTGTTTGCCCTTGTCAAAATGTTGTATAATAGAATAAAGAACTGATAATGAGATTATGAGGATTATTGAGCAATATTGGTGGTTACAATAATTATTCTTATATAGAGTAATAATATACCTTAAAAATCTGTGATCAATTTAATGGCTAACATAAAATACCATAGGGAAGTATGAGCAGGAAAAAAAAACAGAAGATAGTTACGTTTTGGCAAAAGAGTCCAAAGTTATAAATTCTATAGGTGTTTTAAAACTCACATGCATATGCTTGCATAATTTTGTTGCTCTATTACCTTCATCACACTGTGAGATAAGGAAGAATGATACTGACAAGGCAGCTTCACATATGCAAACAGAATATATGTAAATACATGAGTTGTTCTTTCCAAAGCTAAGCTTAACCTGTTTTTAGTGTTTGACAACTAATTCCATTCAAGCCACCACTATTATCAATTCTTTGATTTAAACATTGTAGCAAATATATTTTCCAAATTTTAATGTTTCATGTGGTCTTTTTAAATAAGGTTATTTTTTAAAATAGCTAACTGTGTAGGATTTCTCTTGATAGTATGCTAAGGTAGCCCAAGGATATACAGCTATAAATAACAAGAAGATTTTGGTAAACATTATTTTTATTTTTAATGTTGAAAAATAATGTTCACTTATTATCAAATGTTACTTTTTATTTTGTCACAATGATAAAAGTATATCTGATTTATGTTTTTAATAAACAGTATAAATGTTCAGTCCTGAATTTTTTTTCTAAAATCCCAAATAGGAAATTATCTTTTTTTTTAACTTCCTACCTAATGAAAATTCAACCACTTCTCATGGTTTCCATTGCTACTATTGTATAGATCAAATCTACCATCAGTGATATGCCAACTTTTAACTTGTCTCCCTGCTGCTATTATGCTTTTCTGGTTGCATTATTCAACTGACATGTTCTACCATGTGTATTCTTCATATAGGACTCAAGTAATTCTTGCATATCTATCTAGTCTGTTTGCTGTACAAAATACTAGCACAAAACAAGACAAAACATAAGTTCTATGCAACTATACCTAGGGATTTGGGATTAAAATAAAAATATCCTTTTAACAATTTTTTTTTACTAGTTTCTGTTTTTCCATCAGTAAATGCATCGATTGATGTATTAAGTTAGTTAATAACCACAGTATATTTGTTTGGAACATTATGCTATATGTTGTACTAGGTACCAAAGATATGTAATGCATACTTCCCCAAGGATGTGTAGTCTCGATTCTCTTATTAGGAGAAATGTGCATGGAACAAATGGAGCCTGAAGCCTAACTAAGATGAGCCCTAAAAGGCAGGGAAATTGTCTTTAACTCGTGGGAAGAGAAACACAGTATATTGTGTAGAGAATGAAAATAATCAGAATGTTTAACTTAAAGCAGGAGAATGAAAACGGTCTTAAGAAAAGAAATTAAACATTTTAGAAGATGCTAAATGTCATTCATCACTAGATAAAAATAAATCAAAGCCACAAGGAAAAAGGGCTGAGGCTATACTTAATCAAGATAGTGTGTAGTTAGTATGCACACTGCCCTGGGTTAGATGCTCTCCAGGACTTGTATGCACAAAACCAAAAGCCTTTCCATGATGAAATACCATAGCACACCCATTAGGATGGCTATAACAAATAAATGTGGGAAAATATTGGTGAATATGTCTACGAATTGTGTGTTGCTGCTGGGAATGAAAGTTGAGATAACACTATGAGAAACAATTTCGTGGTTCTTTACAGCATTAAACAAAAATCGTCATATGATCAAGAAATATGACTTTGAAAAATATACTAAAAGAATGGAAGAGAGAATTAAAACAGATACTTCTATTCTAGCATTCAAAGAGTCATTATTCACAATAGAACAAAGGTGGAAACCTAACTGGTTCTTACCATATAATTGTATAAACAAAATTTGTTGCCAGACACAATAAAACACTCAAAGCCTTAAAAATAAGTTTAATTCTAATATATAACATAGCTGCAACTTGAAGACAGTCTGCTAAACAAAATAAGTCAGATATATAAGAGGATAAATATTCTAAGATTCCATTCCTTGGAGTACTCAGTCAAATTGAGAGACAGAAAGCAGATTCACAGTCACCTAGTGCTTGGATGAAGAGTATAAATACAGAGTGAAGAATAGTTTGTTAGAGTTGATGAAAACCTTGTGGAAATGGGTGGTAGGGATGCTTCACACAATGGTGTGCCTAATGCTACTGAACTGTACAGTTTATGATTTAAATGATAATTTTCATGTAGAAACTGCTACATGGGTGTGATGCCAATATGGCAATACTCCAGAAGCTGGAGCAAGAGAATTATGAGTTCAAATTCAGCCATGGGTTATATAGCAGGGAACTGTCTTTAAAGAAGGAAGGAAAGAAGGAAGGGAGGGAGAGAGGGAGAGAAGGAGAGAGAGAGAGAGAGAGAGAGAGAGAGAGAGAGAGAGAGAGAGAGAGAGAGAGCGCTAAAAGTAATTTCTGGCTTTATTTCACTTCTATGCTAAAGGTATATTGATGACTACTAATGAGACACAAAAATTATTATTTCTCCTTAGAGAAGAATGTTTTCTTTCTGTGGTTTCAAATCTCCTATGATTTGCTTCCTTGCATTGGCCTGTAATATATGAGTACAATACTGTTGCAGAGATTAATTAGTATATTTGCAAACTGTTCTCAAATGTTAAAATGAAGACAAAAAACTACAAAGTGAATTATGATTCATTAAAGAGTTACAGTTTACAAGGTTGTCTCGGATCAGTGTTGAAGCATAAATGGCTAATTTCACCCATAATTAGCCAATTTAAGATGAAGTTATTTTCTACTTAAAATATTTTGTTTAAACTCAGTCACATTTTTAAAAACAAACTGCTTATTGCTAGTTTTCAGTTTTCACAAATGTTAAAAGTCTTTTACAGTTAATGCACTTAAATGATTGAAAACTCTTTGCCTGAGAAATAATTTCAAGTAGTAATCTAAATATATGCTTGTGGATGATTGATAAATTTAGTATATATTTGGTTACTATAAGTATATGAACCAGATAATATGTTAGATACAGAGGATGCATTTTGTTAACACATAAAATGTCACCAAAATATAGCACAGATTAGATAATGGAGTTAATACTAAGGAGTTAATACAACCCTCAAAGAGAGGTCATATATCAAGGAAATTTTAAAAGGAGTCCAACAGTACAAGGGACTAAAAAGAACAGGATAAGTAGTACTAGAGAAAAGAAAACTCACAAAGCTTTCTGGATGATTATGCAAATGAATTCAATGGGAGCCCAGGAAGCAAATACTAGAAGGTTTTGTTTTATGAAAGCCAGGTGAGAAATGGTGGTACTCAAACCAAAATGATGTTATCTTATAGATGAAAAGGATAACACAGTTTGGGAAAACATTTTAAAGCATATTTCTTGTTGTTTTATTATGATTAATTATGTGGTATATATATATATATGTGTGTGTGTGTGTGTGTGTGTGTGTGTGTGTGTTTGTGTGTGTGTGTGTGTGTGTGGGAGAGAGAGAGAGAGAGAGAGAGAGAGAGAGAGAGAGAGAGAGAGAAAGAATCTGCCACAAAATCACAAAATACATGTGGAGGTCACAGGACATCTTCGTGGAGTTGGTTCTCTCCTTCCACCTGTACATAGATTCTAGCTATCAAGCTAGGTTGCCAGACTTTCCCAGCATGCACCTTTACCTTATAAGGCATCTCTCCTGATCCTTGGGAGTGTTGGAGTCAAAATTTCTTAGGACTTGAGCATAAATAGTAGGAAAGAAATTATAAACAAAGAGAAAAACTTGTGAAGATCACATCTATATTTCTGAGCAATGGAAAATAATTTTTTCAATAAGATAAAGAACACTGAAAAATAAACAATTGTGAAGCGGTGATTTGGTTGTAGATTTCTGAAACAGATATGATTTATGACATGCAACAATCACAGTCAAGAGAAAGTAGGGTCTGGGTTAAAGTTATTAATTCAGATATTAGTTTTGTATATCTAGCAACAGTAACCATGCATGTTGAAAATGCAAATGTTAAAGTTCTTTCTCTTTTGAAATACAGGTACTGTGCTAGAAATGAAGATAAACATTTTGTATTTGGGGAGTATTTAGAGCAGATGAGTGTCTTCTTAATGCTGAGCCATCTTTCCAGTCCTACATTTTTCTTGTTTTTAATTCTTTAATTCTTTTGAGACAAGGTTTCATGTAGCCAAGACTGGCCACCAACTATATAGCTATATAGCTGAAAATAATCATTCATTTCTTATCCTCCTGCATTTACCTCCCAAGTGCTGGGACAAAATGTGTGCACAAGCAGTTGTGAATTTTGTGGTGCTGGTGACAGCACACAGAGCTTAGTGAATGCTAGGCAACATGATACCTAACCTGAGCCATATCTCCAGTGCCAATTTTTGTCATGTCTGTTTCCTTATTCTTTAATTCACTGATGCTTTTTCTGTGTTTCTTCTGCATAAGTACCTACATAGAGCATTGTTTCTTTTTGTTACTCTGTTGATTTATGGCTTCTAACATTACCATTTGATGTCCCCTTACCAGGTCCAGCTCTGGGTTGGAAATACCCATTTGGTCTTCAAGATCATCTCCCTTCCCATGGAATAATTTAACATATTTAATTTTGTTGTTGTTGTTGTTGTTGTTGCTGTTGTTGTTGTTGTTTTATCACCATATCTTGTTTCCAGATCTGATGGCTCATGCCCTTAATCACAGCACTCCAGGTAGAAGCAGACTGATCTTCATGTGGCCAGCCTAAACTACACAATAAGTTCTAAACCAACTAAGGATACACAAAACCTTGTCTCACACAAACAACAGAAAGAACACTTTTCTCTCTTTTATCCCCAACAAGGAAAACATATTTGAATTTGATTCTTACATTTCTTTGTCTCTTTATCCTGATTTTCTGTCTGTCCATATCTCTGTCTGTCTGCCTTTCCTTTTCCTTGTCTTTGAGTATACTTAATACTCTAGGGGTGAAATAAATAAACTAGTAGATACTAAACTCCATAGGCCTTTAGTATGGAGATTAATCTGAATCAGGATGGCAGTTGAGCTATTTGAGCTTGGTTATAGCTGTGGTTATTATGGTTGAGGTTTGTTGTTACTATGGGCACCAATGATTTCAGATTCTCTCGGGATCGAAGTTTGTAACTAGAGACTTGCTAGTGTGTTGATAGGGAAGAGAAATGAGCCCTTCTCCCTGTTCAAAGTCATTTGATCCATGTCCTCAGGGTGTAACTTTCACACTTATCTCTTCCTCATCATCCAGAGACATTCTCAACCACTCTTCCCCTATCACCACTAGAAAGGGTAAGATGGAGCTTTCTACTAAATTTATTCATCTTCTGTGGAAAACAGAAGTCAGTGAATGATTAGGATTCCTGCTAATTACTGTGATACTGAACACACACACACACACACACACACACACACACACACACACACACACACGTGAGTTCATGTACATGTGCGCACATACACACACTGAACATCATCATCATCAGGAATATCAGTCTGAGGATGGCTCTCACATTCCCCTCAATTTTCATCTCCTTACAAACTTAAATAACATTTGGTTGCTTCCACTTCAGAGACCTAAATGGTCAGATTGTGTGCCATGCTGGAGGTACCTATCCCAAATTTTAGGATGTCTCTTTGTTGTCCTGTCATTTCATTTTCCCATAGGGACTGATGTAAAGCCATTAATTGGTCTACCCAAATATTTTCTTGCTCTAAGGGTAAAATCTATTACGTATCTCTCTACATCTCCAAATTAAAACAGGACTTCTTTTTTTTCTTTCTTTCTTTTTTTAATATTTTTTATCTTTATTAACTTGGGTATTTCTTATTTACATTTCTTTTTTTTATTAACTTGAGTATTTCTTATATACATTTCGAGTGTTATTCCCTTTTCCGGTTTCCGGGCAAACATCCCCCTCCCCCCTCCCCTTCCTTATGGGTGTCCCCCTCCCAACCCTCCCCCCATTGCCGCCCTCCCCCCACAGTCTAGTTCACTGGGGGTTCAGTCTTAGCAGGACCCAGGGCTTCCCCTTCCACTGGTGCTCTTACTAGGATATTCATTGCTACCTACGGGGTCAGAGTCCAGGGTCAGTCCATGTATAGTCTTTAGGTAGTGGCTTAGTCCCTGGAAACTCTGGTTGCTTGACATTGTTGTACATATGGGGTCTCGAGCCCCTTCAAGCTCTTCCGGTTCTTTCTCTGATTCCTTCAACGGGGGTCCTATTCTCAGTTCAGTGGTTTGCTGCTGGCATTCGCCTCTGTATTTGCTGTGTTCTGGCTGTGTCTCTCAGGAGCAATCTACATCCGGCTCCTGTCGGTCTGCACTTCTTTGCTTCATCCATCTTGTCTAATTGGGTGGCTGTATATGTATGGGCCACATGTGGGGCAGGCTCTGAATGGGTGTTCCTTCAGTCTCTGTTTTAATCTTTGCCTCTCTATTCCCTGCCAAGGGTATTCTTGTTCCCCTTTTAAAGAAGGAGTGAAGCATTCACATTTTGATCGTCCGTCTTGAGTTTCATTGTTCTAGGCATCTAGGGTAATGCAAGCATTTGGGCTAATAGCCACTTATCAATGAGTGCATACCATGTATGTCTTTCTGTGATTGGGTTAGCTCACTCAGGATGATGTTTTCCAGTTCCAACCATTTGCCTACGAATTTCATAAAGCCGTTGTTTTTGATAGCTGAGTAATATTCCATTGTGTAGATGTACCACATTTTCTGTATCCATTCCTCTGTTGCAGGGCATCTGGGTTCTTTCCAGCTTCTGGCTATTATAAATAAGGCTGCAATGAACATAGTGAAGCACGTGTCTTTTTTATATGTTGGGGCATTTTTGGGTATATGCCCAAGAGAGGAGTAGCTGGATCCTCAGGCAGTTCAATGTCCAATTTTCTGAGGATCCTCCAGACTGATTTCCAGAATGGTTTTATCAGTGTGCAATCCCACCAACAATGGAGGAGTGTTCCTCTTTCTCTACATCCTCGCCAGCATCTGCTGTCACCTGAGTTTTTGATCTTAGCCATTCTCACTGGTGTGAGGTGAAATCTCAGGGTTGTTTTGATTTGCATTTCCCTTATGACTAAAGATGTTGAACATTTCTTTACGTGTTACTCAGCGATTCGGCATTCCTCAGCTGTGAATTCTTTGTTTAGCTCTGAACCCCATTTTTAATAGGGTTATTTGTCTCCCTGCGGTCTAACTTCTTGAGTTCTTTGTATATTTTGGATATAAGGCCTCTATCTGTTGTAGGATTGGTAAAGATCTTTTCCCAATCTGTTGGTTGCCGATTTGTCCTAACCACAGTGTCCTTTGCCTTACAGAAGCTTTGCAGTTTTATGAGATCCCATTTGTCGATTCTTGATCTTAGAGCATAAGCCATTGGTGTTTTGTTCAGGAAATTTTTTCCAGTGCCCATGTGTTCCTGATGCTTCCCTAGTTTTTCTTCTATTAGTTTGAGTGTATCTGGTTTGATGTGGAGGTCCTTGATCCACTTGGACTTAAGCTTTGTATAGGGTGATAAGCATGGATCGATCTGCATTCTTCTACATGTTGACCTCCAATTGAACCAGCACCATTTGCTGAAAATGCTATCTTTCTTCCATTTGATGGTTTTGGCTCCTTTGTCAAAAATCAAGTGACCATAGGTGTGTGGGTTCATT